>NC_056748.1:1168521367-1168806367 GCF_019279795.1 Protopterus annectens | reverse complement strand
ACTCCTGGAGTTTCCTTTTCATTAGACCTACGTAAAAAGCCTGACATTTAATGCAGGTGGCAAGATATATAAGATTGCTAGTGTTGCAATTAGCAAAAAAGTGTGGTGTAAATACGTAGTCCATGGTTGGATGTTCAAATGGTTGTTCCTTTGTGATGTAACTACATCTGTTACAATTGTAACATGGAAACGTACCTCGTTTATAAGAAATAGGATTGTGGGGGGTCATTCTATTACCATCAATTATGGTGTGTATATCACCACATAAGATTCTCTTAAGATTTTTACTATTCGTGTATAGGAAAATTGGATTCCTACCTACCAGGTCTCTTGTATTAGCATCTATGGTCAATATATGCCAATTATCTTGGATGACCTTTCGTATTTTATTGATATCACTGGTGTAGGTTGTCACATATCTAACAAGATTATTATGAGAAGATCTCATTTCATTGTGGCACCGGACAACATGACTGTATGGTTCTATTCTAGGTGGTTCCACTGATATTCTCTGTCCCAATATATCATGTTTGATCTTCCCAATCATTACAGGGTCATATCCTCTATCTAGAAACAAATCTTCCAATATTTGGGCCTCCTTAATAAGATTGGCTTCTTTACTGCAGAGTTTCATAATCCTAAGAAACTGGCTTTTAATTATCCCCTGAAACACATGTCTGGGGTGCATGCTGTCAAAATTCAGTAGCGAATTACGCCACATAGGTTTCCTATATAATGATGAAATAATTCCACCCTCAGATGTAAAACTAAGTGTCACATCAAGGAAATTAACACGAGTAATGGAGGACTCATGAGTAAACCTCAGAAAACTACTAGTAGTTTCTAAATAGCTTAGAAAAGCTTCAAACAATGGCAGAGCGCCTTCCCATACAATAATGATATCGTCTACAAAACGCCTGTAAAGTTTGATGTACTTGAAGCTTTCATGTGTAAAAAGAAACAGCTTCTCCCACCATAAAACAACCAAATTGGCGTAGGTATTAGCACATGGGGTGCCCATGGCTACCCCCCATTTCTGTAAATAATACCTATCGCCAAATAAAAAGACGTTATTATGTAGAATGAGTTCTAATAGTTGGCACACCAGAATGATTCTATCATTGCTGAAAGTAGTTTCCTTACTCAAAAGCTGTCTAATGTACTCCATCCCTTCTGTATTCGGTATCGACGTGAATAAATTTTTGTCATCTAAAGCAATAAACATATGTTGTTGATTAATGTCTAACTTGATGTCCTTGATGTTATCTAAGAGATCGTAAGTGTCTTTTAATATGGTGGGAAACTGACTAACTACTGGTCTTAATAGATTCTCCACAAACTTAGATATGTGGGCTGTTACCCAATTGTCACCTGACACAATAGGTCTATACGGAATCGGGGTGACCTCCTTGTGAATTTTGGGTAGGCCTTTGATGGTAGGTATAGTGGGAAATTCTATATATAGGAAATTATAAATTTCCTGACTAACTTGGCAACACATAAGTAAGTCATATATAGTGTCCTGTACCATGCTAACAATGTGCAACACTTCTTTATGAGTGATGGATGTATATGTATCCTCTTCTGACAGCATGCTATGCATGCCTCTTAGGTAGTCTTCTCTGTCCAACACAACAACCCCCCCTCCCTTATCAGTTGGTTTTATTACTAATCGTGAGTCTTGTTTAAGGTAATTCAAGCTGCTTACTTCCAAAGGACTGAGATTGTAGTATCTTCCTTTCTTATTGATTTTACTGAATATCAAATAAAACTGATGTTCACAAGCCTTTAGGAAGCACTCGACATGCGAAGGCATGTTGGGTGTAAATGTGCTATTGACCCTATAACGTATTACATCTTGACTAACATCTTTATCAGCTTTAAAAAATAACTTCAAGCACAAATTCCTACAAAACATTCTTAAGTCAATCAGAGTTTCTGTTAATTTCGCATTAGTTGCTGGTATGTAATTAAGGCCTTTATTCAAGACCTTGATACTAGGAGAGTCCAAAGAGACACTAGAAAGATTAAATAAAATGTTGTAAGTCAGTTCCTTCTCCTTCTGTTTAATGGAAATTGTTCCGATGAATTTTTCCTTTTGCGAGAGTCTCTGCTGCGAGACCTCCCTCTGTTGTAATGGGTGACCTGTTTCTTTAAATACGGTAAAAAAGCCCCAGAAGAAGAGGTCATAGTAGTTGTGTTTTTAGGGATGGCTCCGGTGGAATGTGATGGGGCACGGTTGGTAAACGCTTCCTGGTTCGGGGGAGGCGTGTCCACCAAATCATTGACTATTTGCAAATCATTTGATGAGGTCGATGTCATTGCCTCTGCCTGAAGTAAGGAGGGAGGTAGCTGGGGCAAAGGTTGAACAACGTTGGCTGATGTTAAATTAGAAGTAGGAAGCCTGTCATTATTGCTCATCCTGGCCTCAGTATTGGCTGATTGTGTAGCTTGATAACGTGGCCAAATGAAGACTTGACCCCTTTGAAAGCATATATATGTGTGTATATATATATATATATCTATATATATATATATATATATATATATATATATATATATATATATATATATATATATATATATATACATATGTGTGTATATATATATATATATATATATATATATATATATATATATATATATATATATATATATATATGTGTGTATGTATATATATATATATATATATATAGGTGTGTATATATATATATATATATATATATATATATATATATATATATATATATATATATATATATATATATATATATATATATATATATATATATATGTATTTAACAAATGTAAAATAAAATAAAAATATATACACACATATATATATATATATATATATATATATATATTTATATATATACATATGAACAAAATATGCTGTTGTAGAACATACTACAGAATATGCTCTTGGACTCTAAAGCA
Organism: Protopterus annectens; assembly: GCF_019279795.1. NCBI lineage: Eukaryota > Metazoa > Chordata > Ceratodontiformes > Protopteridae > Protopterus > Protopterus annectens. The sequence goes on along the minus strand of NC_056748.1, from coordinate 1,168,803,427 downwards.
GCCCTTTTCAAGTCATGTCATAATAAGCATATCTATCTTGCAGGTTAAGGCTAGCAATAGGTTATTCTGGCAGACTATTTACTGCTGTTGTGCTTTTGGTACAGGGGTCAGTTTGGGATACTGGATGCTTCCTAGGTAGACTTTGCATATTTTCTGCACTTGTCTACATACTTTCGTCAGGGTGCTCTGGGTTCATGCTTCAGAAATGCAGCTTAGATTATTGGCTACTGTATTATTAGGGTATTCCTAGACTTCTACTATGAATCATTTCTCCTTAAACCTCAACTGAAAATTTGTATCAATTTATGGGGAATCAAATTTACTCCATAGGTGCCACCTATGTTCCTTATGGACAAGGGCAGTCTGTAAAATAGCCTAAGGCAAAGGCGCATACCTAAGCTATCTTCCAGCCCTTGGTTATTGAAAATCTGGGCAAAACCAGTTAATAATGGTCAGGCTAGGCAGGGCTCTTGAGCAGTTAAAGCCTTGTAATCACCTATGAACCTATGAAAATGAATCCTTGTCTCACTGAATTAACTTAGCCAACAAAAATAATAAAACACATTTCTGATTCCATATTAACATTTGAATTGGGACCATCAGTTATATGCTTGACCGGCATAATCAAACAGCTGTTGTGAAATTGTACTGGACTTACAGAAACTCAGGGAGCTTCAAAACTCACATCAGAGTCTGTGACACCTAAATCGCAAGATGGTATGAACATAAATTGTGCGATTTAGTTAGGATTCTGTGACAGTGATAATGTCTTTGGTGTAGTCTCCTGCCTAGGCTTCTGCCAGGGAAAAATTGTTTTCAGTTCAAGAATTTACGTGCCCAACCTTTATGCATATGGGGACGGGGGGGGGTTGTGGAATAGTAATGAATAAGGAAGAAACTTATGAAAGACAACATACAACTTGGAGCTGGTAGGTAGAAGAAACATAAAATGGTTCTGTGCTATCTTATTGGTCAAAACAAAACGGGCAAAAAGGACACAGGCGAGTACAGACAGGATTAAATTTACAGTGAAGAAAATATGAGGATAGAAAGGACAAAACACGGAGTATAAGAATTAAAGGGCAAACAAAGCAAATGAAATATAGTGTCTTCTGTTAAGTGATGTGAGCCCAGAACACCACATTATATTCTGTGTGTACCAAAAAGGGCTTTGTCTAGTTCATGAACAGAAGATATCATATCTGAAAATGGAGGTTGACTGATTGAAGCATTGCTTTAATCTTGCCCATGTTATTTAAGGGTAAAACAAACAACATGGAAGTACTGTATTATGACACTGGGTAAAATATATGACTGAATTTGCCACTGATCACCTAACTGTTAAGCACCAACCCCCCCCCCCCCTTACTGCTCAGCTGGTCTGTTCATTCTCGTTGAGATGAGATTCTTACTGCTCACTCATCTACTAGGCACAAGGGTTGAGTTAACTACAAGTTGTTTTACCTGCTCGGTGTCCATGTTTCTCTATTACCCCCCTTCCTCACACTTGTCCCTATACATTCTACAGGTATGACATGCATTGAGCATAGCATGGAAATGGCACTCACTTCTGAGTGATGTAAGCAAATCTTTCCTGCTTCTCTGGTCTCCACCAGGACACTGGTGCACTCTGCATGGTTCAGACATGTACCATACCTTTTGTTTTTACTTTCCAGTTGAGAGTTATTTGTCAGTTTTCTTTTTGAGCTAGCATTTGAAATTGGGTACTAACTTATTTAGTTTAATTTGTTTTGCTAAGTGAAAGTTGCATGGTTGACTTGCAGGTGTGCTGCTTTATATTTATTACTTATCAGAAGCCATCTTACTTTTTATCTACTTGCCTTTTTAATAAATGTTGTTTCCCTTTATTTTGTCTTCTTGCTATTTAATTTGTATGCAACATTTTAAGTAAAAAGCACCTTAATAAAGTCAAATTTGAAGCTGAGGTTATTTTTTCTCCTTCCTAGGTATAGTACCTTCAACCAGACCTTGAGCACTATGCCCCTGTAGGAATGCTAACAAAATACGTAGTTTTACCTGAAAACGGTACTAAAGCTGAAGACCAATAAATTTATTTGCTTGGGCATTTCAGTTATTCCAAGAGTCTTAAAAAAATGGCCTCTTTCTTAGTTTTTTATGGCCTCCTGAAAGGGACATGTGCCTAACATTTTGGGTCGCAAAGGACATGATTCTGTTTGAATCACTAATTAAAATGTATTGGAGAGAAGACCACAGAGATACACAATCGAGCTTAAAAAATGTTTATTAACATTAGCAGTAAGTGGGATGAGTTCATAAACCTGGTTTCTCATCTTTTGAATAAAATATGCCTCCCTCAGGAAAAAAGTACCTCTCACAATCCATCTTTGAGTAGAGGCTACATCATACAATAACTTTGGTTATGGGCAAAAGGATCATAGGAGGTTGCAAGGCTATTGGCTGTGAGGCCCTTATAACCCTACTCAAGAGTTCAGCCCATGTTTAGACAAGTCAGCAACCGATACCCCTGTCCAGCAGGGACATGGGTGGAATCCCAGAGGTATATTTTGTTTCCCATCCAGTTATCCAGGTTGCACTTAAAAAGACTGAGTACAACATGTTAAAAGGCCAATTGGCAGTTGCCAGTAGGGTGCAAATGCAGAAATGGAATTAATTTAAGAAACAATGGGTGACACTGCAGCTTCTTATATGAATGTTGATAGCACATTTAAGTTTGGGAAGACTTTCCTCAATTTAGGGACTTTTTATGGTCAGCTTTTAGATAAGGTGGTGTGAGTCTAGAGAAACTATCCAGGCTGCATGATAAGCTAGCTAAGGCTCAGAGCTAGATGAATACATGAATATGCATAGGTTACGAGATGTTTGCTTTCACTGAAGATCACAAGTTAGGTGTTAGTCTATTAATATTTGAAAGTTATTTATAGTTACTGAAATGACGAAAAGAAGTTCAGTGTGATGAGTGATTACTCACAGCTTTTCTACTTTTTGATGTTTCAGGCTTACATTTTCAGCATGTCATCTATGGATCCACACCTCATGGACTATTAAACTTTTATTTTGTAATTCAGTCTTAAAAGGTTTTCATATACAATGACTATAAGCTCATCTTTTAGGATGGAATTACATAATGGTTATGTAATGAAGAACAATTGGAGGTTCCAGGATAAGTATGTTGACATTTGAAAGTATTTTCCATTACCACAACTATGAATACTATGACAAGTTTTATGTGCTTTAGTTTTCCGATTTTATACCTTTATTTCAGTCCTTTTCCAGAACATGCCAGAAACATTGGTGCCTTCTTTTTCAAATGCAGGACATAGCACTTATCTGCAAAACTGCTTTATGAACAGAAAGTGATATGTTTATTACTTTTGTCTATAATGTAGGATTTGAAAATACAGCACATTGCAAGTCTGCAGTAGAAATGCTTAAAATCAGAGTTATACACCCACACTACTTATAGCAAATGTGCCCTGCAATTCTTGCAGTTTAACTTTTTGACCCTGAGAGTATATTACAGTTATTTCTTATAACCATGTCATGAATATGATACCTGTACCTCCCCAATATAAAGATAAAAATATTTTTTACTCAGATGTTTATTACTACTTCCGACTGCTGATCTGTCAGGACAGTAGTAGTTTCTGCCAAGGATATCAGCAAACCAGGATCTAAGTGCAACCCATGCAGGGTAGATTATAAGGTAATTAACTTAAAGCTATAGGGCGTTCATCTGGATGATCTCTTGCAAGCTTTCAGATCCCACTTTCTGTGCATTTTTCCTGCTTCTTATAGAGGTCACAAACAACACACCAGACACCTACAAACTGCAGTAACTGTGGGATCACAGGTCTATATTTTGAGATAGTATTGACAGTTACTTGAACTGTATCTGAAACCCCAGGAATGTTTAAGAAGGTTTTGCATTAATTGTGCTCAGACTTTCGATAACAGAGAACAGGCTTCCTTTTCATACACCTGATTTCTTCTAATCAATCTTCCTTTGTCAGAGCTGCTAGCCACTCACTCACTAATGGCAGACTCCTTGCTCTTTGCTACTAAGCTAGGGCCATATACTATAATAGCCTACATTTGGTCACATGCTTTTTTTCTTATTTAGAAAATATTCTGCAGTTTACCTTTGTCTTTCTTGCTCATCTTTGAGAGTCTGTTCCAACTTCTTGAACTCTGTGTCTCTCTCCTAGCCCCTGCCTCCCCCTTGTTTTTCTTTTCTGTTTCCTGTTTACAAAAAAAGTTTCATAATCTCCAATTTTAAGGGGATTGTCAATATTAAATCATTTAGTCCAGGAGTTGCAGTGGCATTTGTCCTTGGCTGCCACTACAACTCTCTCATTTCCAAGTGTTCACTAGTCCCTGCCTCTCTGACAAATGTCTCCCTTTTCTAAAACCAAAAATAAAAACAAAACAATTTGAAACGTTAAACATTGTACAGCATGCATAACTTGATCATTTATTAAATATGTACCAGGTTTTCTCTATTTTCATACAGTAGGCATAATAGGGCCCATTTCCACTGTATTAATGAAATCGCATCGTGCATACCTACCACAGTTTGCTCAGACTGACCCCCCCCCATTATGTACTTAGTCTCTCAAGGAAGTTCTTAAAGTTGTACCTCCTCCTGTACACAAAATTAGGTGCACTTCCCACATCCAATTCTGCCTCTTCCAACACCCACCAAAATTGCTCTTCTTGCACTTTTAGAATATTAAAAATTCTTCTGGCACTGTGCTGCTTAATTTTTTTTTAACTTTACTATTTAAAGTTACCCAGGCCATGTTTAAAAATGGTCCTGTATTTCATTATTTCATATTTTTCTATTCGATTAACTCTTGTGGGTATAGCCCCTTTAAAGGGAAATCTCAGTTAACTTAATCTCAGTCTAAAATACTTCAGAGCTAATTAGAGGCTTTACCAAACTGACAATGCCCTTTTTCTGATGCATGGGGTAGCAGGTGGTATAATACAAGTTGGTTTTCTATAGAAGCTTGAAGCTAACCCATCCATCACATCACTGTCCAACTGCACACCCAAGAAGCTGATAGTGTCATTAGGACAGCTTGTGAAATGTAAAATAAATTCTGTTGTACGTTCTAGGTGTACAATAAACTCAGAAAATCTTTCCTTACTACCTGCCTAGATAATAACATCCAAAAATCGAAGGCAGATTTTATAATACCGAAACATTTCACTTGAAAAACAGAAAATATGCTAGCACACACACTGTAGTAAATGAGGATTTAACACCCTAGTTAAGCAAACAAAAGAATGTTAAATGTTGACCTCAAGATTAGAGCTAATACATTATGTAACATTTTTCCTTACCTGCCATTTTTATGACATTTTGGATGGTTAATGTGACGCCCGTGCCCTGGCCCAGCAATCAAGGAGCCTCAATCCTCACCACTAACACCAGTGAGGGGCGTCTCATATCGGAGGAAAGGATAACAAATACACACATTAAAGTGCAATTTCCCTTAAGAGCACACAGGGATCACAGTCAGTCTGGGGCTGGTCGCTCCCTTGCTTTCCAGGTCCCCAATAAGACTCCCCACTGGCACAGCTACAGGGTCCAGATCTCAGCCTAGCGGGCAAGCTAAAACCTCCAGCACTCCCTCTGTCCAACCAGTGTTTTGTGTCCATGCCCAAGTAGCTGAAACACACACACAATTTGAGAAGAGTTTATACAACCACACAGACACTGCTGGGGAAGGCTGGCATAGGTTCTCCAGCTGTGCTTTTTTCCCCAGACTATACGGTAGTATCAGCTGCCACCACCCACTAATATTTATCATCTACTCAAAGGCCCTTAAAAGGGTGTCCATTTATTACTGTGCAATATTATTTATCCAATTGGTAGTATAGCCCAGGGCTAAAGCTATTGAAGTGGCTTTTTACAATTTTACCAAAGGCATGCGAGTACTCTAAAGATCTTAAATTATCTCTACAAAACAGCCACAGTTGAAAGCGTTTTAAAAATATTTAATAACATAGTCAAAACACAAGACAATATGTTTTACTACACAGTGCTAGTCAAGAGTTCAGAGATCACAGAGAAATACTTAAAATAAATCAGTAGTACAGTTCTGACATCACAGAAAAACAGTCTAATCTTTCTAATTTCTAGCTATTTCTAAGAGAAAACACAAGTCTAAGATAAACTTGCATGCATAGCAAGACTGTGCTAATGAGTTGGATGATCAAGACAAAAATGCTTAATTCTCTCTGTTTTTTTAAATCACCTTCCTGGTTCAGATTGCATCATTCTTCATGCTTCCCTGGGTTCCCAGGGTAACACAAACTACATTTACATTCTTCACCTTGGGGCAGAAACTAGAGCAATAAAGGACAGTTATGCATGCAAATTCTGGCCATTAACTCTGGCCTTAAAACAATAGGCAGGATGCCTTACTCTAGACTTACTGGCTCTGAGTTTTAACATCATGGGTCACAACATGCTTTACTTGGTCAGTAGAGTGCACTGTTACATTTTTTTTTCAGTTCCATGTGTAACACTATTTTTACCATTTAAGAAACAAGCCTGTGGTTTACATCAATATGTACAGATGACAGAATTATTTCCAAAATTCTATCTGGCTGGGCTGGCAGCCTTCACCTATAGTCACCCCCCCCCCCCGGAGAACTCAAGCTAGTTTTTCAAGTGACCCTTGGGAAACACTGCTTGAGGGAGTTAGGTCTATCTGAGTGTACGTTACCCCATTCCCTGTCTTGAGACCATCTGCATTGGCATTGCTAATCCTATTGCAGGGCTGCATGGACATATTGTATGCTTGCAACCCCAGGGTCCATCTTAGCAATTTGGCATTTTGCTGGCTGGCTATGTTTAACCATGTTAGGGGGTTGTAATCTGTCATAACAGTGAATTTCCTTCCATACAGATAAGGCTGAAGTTTCTGCAGTGCCCACACTATGGCTAGACATTCCTTTTCTACAGCTGCATAGCATTCCTCCCTGGATTGGAGCCTATGACTGAGATAAACCACTGGGTGCTCTTCTCCCTCTTAAGAAATCTGGCTAAGTACAGCTCCCACCCCATGGTTCAAAGCATCCACTTGCACAACAAATTCTTTGCTGTAATCTGGACTGGCTAAAACAGGGGGTCCTCACAAAGCTTCTTTAAGCTTCTGGAATGCCTGCTCACATGCTAGGGTCCACACTACTTTATCTGGTCTGTTCTTCCTTGTCAGGTCTGTGAGGGGGGAAGCTATGGTACTATAACTGGAGACAAACTTTCTGTAGTACCCTGCTGAACCTAAAAATGCCCTCACCTGCTTTTTGGTAACAGGTGCAGGTCATGCCTGAATGACTTCCACTTTGGCAGGTTCTGTCCTTATCTTACCACTCCCCACTGTATGTCCTAGGTAGGAGACCTCTGCCATACTCACCTGACATTTGCTTGGCTTAATGGTCAACCCTGCCCTCTGTAGTCTGCCCAGCACCTCCCTGACATGCTGAAGGTGCTCTGGTCAGGAATGGCTGTAGTTGGCAATATCATCTAGGTAAGCAAGGGCAAACCCTCCTGCTCCTGCTATATGATCTACCAGCATCTGGAAAGCTGCTGGGGCATTCTTCATCCCAAAGGGCATCTTGGTGAACTCATACAAGCCTAAAGGAGTTACAAAGGCTGACTTTTCTCTAGCACTGGGAGTCAAGGGGACCTGCCAGTAACCCTTGGTAAGATCAATGGTTGTAAGATAATTAGCTCCACCCAACTGCTCTAGGGCCTCCTCTGTCCTAGGCATGGGGTAAGCATTCAACTCTGTGTAACCATTTAATTTCCTGTAGTCCACACAGAACCTGGTGCTGCCATCCTTCTTTGGCACTAGCACCACTGGGGAGGCCCAGGGACTGTTGGACTCTTGAATCACCCCTAGTTCCAACATCTCCTGTACCTCCGCCCTCAGAGTCTGTTTGACTCTCTCAGGCACTCTTTAAGGGGCCTACCTAATAGGCCTTTTGGGTGCTGTATCCACCTGGATTCCCAGTGAACATGTCCCTAAATTCCTGCAACACTGTTCGGACTTCTCAAACCTGGGTAGGAGATAGCTGCTGGGACATTGCTATCCCTTCTACTGAGGTGTCAGCCCGAGCCTCTCTGAGGATATCAGTCTCCATATCTCCCTCAGACTCCTCCTGCAATCCACTGCAAACGCTCAGCACAAGGGCCTCCCTATCATGGTAAGATTTCATCAGGTTAACATGGTACAATTAGTGCCCCTGCCTTCTGCCTAGCAGTTCCACCATGTAGTTAACATCACTTACCTTTCTTACCACCTTGTAGGGTCCCTCCCAAGCTGCTTGCAGCTTGTTGTGTCTGACAGAAATGAGAACCATTACCTGCTGCCCCACATCATACTCTCTAGCTCGATCATTCCTGTCATACCACACCTTTTTTTGTTGTTGGGCTTCTGCCAGGTTCTCCTGGACCAAGTCCACGAGTTCCCCGAGCCTTGTCCTGAGGTTTAGGACGTATGCCTCAACAGACTCCTGGTGAGACTCGCACTCACCTTCCCACACATCTGGAATTAAATCTAGAAGTCCCCTCACCCTATGCCCATACAGCAACTCAAAGGGTGAAAAAACTTTGGATTCCAGGGGAACCTCTCTGTAAGCTAACAGATGAGGCAAATATTTGTTCCACTCCCTCTTAAACTGATCTGCAAATGCCTGTAGCATTGACTTGATTGTAGAGTTTAACCTCTCAGCAAGGCCATTAGTGTGGGGATGGTAGGGGGTGGTCTTCATGTGCTTCATCACCCCACAGGACTTCCACAGACAAGCCAGCAGGTCTGACATGAAATTGGCACCTATCAGTATTTATTTTGGGAAACCTACCCTGCTGAAAATCTCTAAAAGCATTTCCCACCTTATCTGCCTCAATGGAGGACAAAGCCACTGCCTCAGGGTATTGTGTAGCATAATCCACTACTACTAGGATATACTTTTTCCCCGTGGAACTTGGGATACTTAGAGGACCCACAATATCCATAGCTACCTTCTGAAATGGCTTCTCAATCACAGGCAAAGGCATTAAAGGAGCTCTCACTTTGTCTCCTGCCTCGCCTACCTTTTGGGACTGCTCACAGGTCCTGCAGTACCCTGTTACATAGGTTCATAGGTAGTTACTAGGCTATCTGCCTGAAGGCATTTATAAGCCTAGCTGGAATGTGTTGACTTTTGCTGCCCCCTTAGATTAGTTCCCTGTGCCTCTGTCCAGCAGAGCCATTGAAGTGATCCCTGGGGCAAACTTTCTGTTTTCCATCCACTCGTCAAGGTTTCTCTTGTTGAGGATTAGTGAGAAGCTCTGCCTAATATAGACTGGAATCTTTTTCTACAGCATGGGAAGTCCCTAGGACTATTCCCTCCAGCATGTCCTATTTATTGTTGTGATGAGGTTTAGATCCCTGGAGCATGTGGCTCGAGGGGATATGGTTTTCTTTAGGTAGAGCATGTCCATCAATTCTGGGTTGGACATGGCCTTGTATGTCAGGCAGAGATCACCTCTGAGTAGGCGGTATGCAACAGAGTACAGCTGGAGTTTCTTCAGTTGAGCTGTATAAGGCATCTGCTTGAGGCCAGTGATCCTCTTGGTGAGGTACTTCTGTGGTCTTTCCAGTTGTTGCAGGTGTCTTGTCAGGTACATCCCAAATGGGGCATTGTACTCTATGATGGGTCTGATGAGTGATGCATAGAGGAGCCCAATGACCTATTTCGATCTGGATGCAAACACATTTGTGATTAGGTGGGCCACATAGAATTTTCTAACCACTTTGGCAATGTGATTATCAAAGGAAAGGTTACTATCTACATTGGTTCCCAGATCCCTTATTACATCTTCCGTATTTAGGGGGCTACCAGCTATGTGGTAGTTTGTGGGTACTTTGTTTTTTCCAAAGGGGGTGACTATGGACTTTTTGGCATTTAGCTTGAGGCCATGGTTTTGACACCAGGTATCTGTCTCAGTGAGACCCTTTTGGAGGATGTCTGTGTCAGCCAGAGAGTCAATTATAGCCCCTAGTTTGTAGTAGTCTGCGAACTTGGTCAGCCATAGTCCTCCTGTGCTTGCCTGTACCTCTGAGAAGTATATGCCGAACAGGAGGGGTCCTAGGACTGAGACCTGGAGAACAACACTTGTAACCAGTTTAGAGTCAGACCTAGCTCCCGCAACTCTTACCATGTGGGTTCTGTCCATGAGCCTGTTGGGAACCCATCTCATGACGTAGGGGTTTATGTTCAGGCTGGTGAGCTTGTCTATAATACCTGAGTGGGGAATGGTGTCTAAGGCCTTTACAAGGTCTAGGTAGGGTGTGAGGACCACCTTTCCCTCGTCTATAGCCTTGGTGACTCTCTCAAAGAAGTCCACCAGGTTTAGGAGGCATGATCTGCCCTTAAAGCCGAACTGGGTAGGGTCCAGTGTTTGGAGGTTTCCAATGTCTCTTAATGAGATCCATGAAGATGTGCTCCATAGCTTTGCAGTCCAAGCTAGTCAGGCTAATAGAGCGATAGTTCCCGGGGTCCATTGTGGCTCCACCTTTGTGGAGTGGAATAACCGTTGCTGTGCGCCACTCTGTCGGCACATAGCCTGTGGAGAGGCTGAGTTTTAACAGTGTGTTAAGGTGAGGGGTTAGTTCATCTTTGAGCTCATGTAGGATGCAGCCTGGGACACCGTCCGGTCCCATTGATGCTGTGTTTTTGGCTTTGGAGAGGGCTGTTTTAACCTGAGTGTCTGCGATTTCAGGGGCACTACATTCTTCTGGTATAGTTATGGGCCCTTTTGGGGGGTGAGAGGGGGGTGAAGTTTGCACTGCAACTGTCTGCCAGGATGTTGGCAATATCATTCGGTTCAGTGTATTTTGTGCCATTCTGCACTAACTCTGAGCAGATCTGAGAATTGCCACTTAGATTCTTGACATAGCTAAAGAATGCCTTGTGGTTATCTTTGGCGTCCATGGCAATTTTTCTTTCGAAGCTAGCCTTGGATGATTTTATGAGTGAACATAGTTTCTTGCCGATACTGATCAGGGATGTCTTCCCTTCTTGGGATTTTCCTCTTTTCTGTACTAGTTTCCCCTTCCTATTGTATAGCTTCTTTATGGCAGGGGTCCACCAGACTGGTTTCTTTTCTTGTAGGAGTGAGCCTTGGTTTTGTTTGGGATAGCATGATCCATGCATTATTGTAGGTGCCCATAGACTGCATTAGTAAAGGATTTTGCAGCTTGGACAGCATTATCCTTTAGCATGGGGGCTTTGAAACTTCCCACCTCGGTCTTAAGTAACGTGAAGTTTCTCTTTTTGTGTAGTCCAGGGAGGTACGGCTCAGGTCATTCACACCAACATGGACAATGACAGAGTCATATTTGTACTTGTTCTGGAGTGACCTGAGTGCTTGTGTTATGTGGCGGATCCTGGCACCTGACAAGCAGCTAACAGTAACCTTCTCCTTGTTCAGCCTAGTGAGTGGGATGTCAGTGTGCCTGACTATAGAGTCACTTATTACTAATGTGTTGGGTATGTTATTCTGCCTTAAGGGCTGTGATTGTGTGACACACTGGTTTTGTGAAGTGTGTTTCATGGTTTGTGTTGGGGGGGGGGGGAGGTTGCTTGGATGTCTGCTTTGGAGGTCTCTGTTGCTTTTGCAGATTTTTATTTAGAGCTTCCAAGTATGTTTTCTTGTATTTGTGTGTGTTTTTTGCCAGTGCTGGTTTCATAGGTCTATGTGAGACTGGTGGTGTGATGCAAGTAATTCCCTTCTCCTCTTGACTGCCTGGTCCAGTCTTGGGATGAGAGAACTTGGCCTCCAGTTTTGCTGTATAATTGCATATCTCGCATGCATTAGTGTTTGGTGAAAGGAGGAGAGGGTTGTCTGTGTACATGAGGCAATTGTAACATTGCCTCAAAATGCCCAGATTCATCAGTTGGACCGGAGAGTACACCTGAAACTGCCCTTTTGACATGCCTGGATAGGTACAGTGAACTGTTTTACTGATTGGCTGGTAAGGTCGAATAGAGAGCCTTGTCCTTCTCTACAGTATAGCGGGGGTCTAGTGCCAAGGTTTATTAGTGTTTGCTATGAGTTTTGAGCAAGTGCCAGTATGAAAAGTGAATGGTTTGAGTGCTTAAGTTGAAAGTTTGTCTAGTTCCAAGGGAAAAGTCGAAGAGTAGACTTTGTGGAGTTGGGAATAGTTATACCCTAGTTAGCTGGCGGGCAAAACCTTGCAAATGCGGATTTTATAGCAGGGAAATGAAAGAGATAGAAATTAGCCCAAAATGGCCAATAAACTACTACTTTTTGGGCTGAAACCACTCCTCCAGGGACAGATAGGCTGCTCAAAGCTCCATCTCTTACAGTGAACAGAGAAACTTCCTTCTATCCAAGTGAGGTATGGGCAAACACAAAAACTTGTAACACAACCCTGAATTCAGCACTAACCTGAGAACTTGACTATACTAGCTTAGAAAGGTGGGAAAACAAGTATTTTTTTTTTTGTCTTTTTTTTTTTTTTTTTCAGAAAATAAAGCAGATACAATAAAAAAAAAAACACTTTACATGCACAAAAATGGTTATCACACTTTAGTGTGTAGCCTACAACAGTTAAACAGGTAATTTAAACACAAAAACAACTTTGTTAAAGTGCAGACAGTAAAATAAGTACAATATGTAGCCGAGACAAGCTTTTTAAATCACAGAAACTCTAGAAAATCAGCATTTTAGGTGGAATTAGCTAAAGGCAGCAAGAAAATGCAGAAAAATGATGGTGTACTAGCATCCCTGGAAATTCCAGGCCAACAGAAGTTCTGCATAATATGCCTCTTTGTATGTTTTATGCCCATATGACCTGCAAAGGGAATATCATAGGCTATGGCTAGAAGCACCAGATGGTAGGCTCTAGGCACTACCAACTGCTGTACTCTCTCACCTTCTAGCCCTCCCTCAGGGGTCCACTCTCTGTATAGTAATCCTTTGTCCCAGTATACAGATTCTCTCCTTCCTTAAGAATCACGTGCCTCCCTAGCTACCTGCCTCAGGGCTTGCAGTTTAGGGTCTGAGAGCTGAGCCTGTCTCAACTCTCTCTCCTTGCAAACTTTCCCAGCTCCCCTTCCACAGGAGGTCTGGCATCCTCGGACAGTGGTGCTTCACTGTCAGCCTGGGTACTACTATTCACCTCTACCTTTTCAGTAACTCTGTCCAAGGGACCATCAGTACACCCAAGCAGCTGTGACTCACCTTCAGTCTCACTGCTACAGGGTAGCCCCTCCCTGAAGTAACCACCTTACCAGTCCTGGCTGCAAGTATGCAGTCTGTCTGGGTCTCCCCCCGGCTACCAGACTTACCTGCTTGCTTCCAAGCCTGACTGCATGTAACAGCACAAGCAAAGGGTACTGCACTATCAAAATCATTCCCTATCAGGACATCTGCAGGTATATCCTCAAAAAACACCTACTTGCTGGCTTACTTTTTCACTCTCCCAGTCAAGGTAAACTCTAGCCAAAGGTATTTGGAATGGGATTCCCTCCTAAAGCTCTGACTGGAGTAGACTGCCCAGGCAAGTAGTGTTCCTTTGTAACCATTGCAGGCTTTACAATGGTTATATCAGAAGCTGTGTCTCTTGGCAACAACCTCTTTGCCAGTCACTACAATAGGATATAACCACTGGGGGTAGTTCAGTACCCTTGTTAACCCAAGACAACCTACTAGTGGCATTTTGTTTTTTCCACTAACTGGCTCCCTCACCTTTTGTTCCCCACCTTGCCTCCGTGGACACATGTATGCCACATGGCCCCACTGGTTGCATTCAAAATATTTAACCCTAGCTCCTGGACATGTACCTGGACTAGTGGCTTCCCTTGCTGCTGGCAGATTCTGTTGGGGCAGTCTGTGCTGCCCACCCTGGGTTCCTTTAGACCCATGAGCAGTACTGGTGGTCCCTTTCCTGTGCAGGGCTGCCCTGCTTGCTTGCCAGATATAGGTCTCCCTTCTTCCCCAACTCATTTGAAGTAGCACATTGTCTATCAGCTAACCAGAACCTCATGTCCTCAGGCAAAGGGCCAAGGGCTTGTTCCCTCACCAAAAGGTCTGCCAGTCCCTCAAAAGTGGTGACCTGATATCCACTCACCCACCTATGGAAATAAGTGCCAAGTTCAGCAACATATTCACATACACTCATCTGCCTTGCGTCTATGCTCATGAAACTTTTTCCTATACATTTCAGGTGTTAGCTTAAACAATTCTAACAAGTGATTTTTAACATCAGTATAATCAAAACATGCAACATCAGACATTTTTGACAAAACAGTCGCAGCTTTACCATGGAATAAGGGGGTCGGGAACCATATGTACCCAGAGCCTTTGGTCAACACCATACATTTTGCATACCCTCTCATACATATGAATGAAACTATCAAAATTATCCCCCTCTTTAAACTGTGGAAGAAATTTACTGCCCTTTTGTGCTTTTGGGGTCCAATTACTCCCTTCGCCATTACCTCCATGACTCTGGCGAAGAGACAGTATCTCCTTCTCATGCTGCCTCTGCATCTCCTTTTCCTCAGCTTTCAGGTGTAGCAGTTTCTCATTCACCTCAGCCTGCAAACATCGCAGTTTCTCATTGTCCTCACTCTCTAGACACCTCAGTCTCTCAGTTGCTTCTATTTCCACATGCCTGGCTTCCATCTCAAGTCTCTTTAGCTCCAGATGGATTTTTAAGTCCTCTGCAGAAAGGTTAAGCTGTCCATTCTCTGAGGGTATTTTATCTCCACCACCAGTCTGATCGTCCTCCTGGCTGCTGTTTATGATGAAGCTGTAACCAAGGCTGCAATCAGGTCTGCCTTAGTCAGGTTTCCAGGCACCAGTCCTCCAGCCTGGCACATCTTCACCAACTGGCTCTTGGTCAGATTTCCATACTCCTCTGCTGACATGCTGCCTGCTCACCCTAACTAAACTAACAAAAGAAATAAAACAATTGCGATCTGAACTCTGAGTATTCACTGCATGGCTAATTTAGAGTACAAAACACCTTCAGAGCTCACTGTACACCAGCTACAGGAATTCACTCTACCCACACCACTACAAGCCAATTAGTCTTTACCAACCAATGAATATGTGGTGTGAATATCCCACCACTGCCAAACAATTAATATGCGACACTGGTGCCCTGGCCCAGCAATCAAGGAGCCTCAGTCCTCACCACTAACACCAGTGAAGGATGTTTCATGTAGGAGGAAAGGATAACAAATACACACAGTAAACCGCAACGTCCCTTAAGAGCACACAGAGATCACAGTCCGGGGCTGGTCGCTCCCTTGCTCTCCAGTTCCCCAATAAGACTCCCCACTGGCACAGCTATAGGGTCCAGATATCAACCTAGTGGACAAGCTAAAACCTTCAGAGCCCGTATGTCCAACCAGTGCTTCGTGTCCCTGCCCAAGTAGCTGACACACACACACACACACACACACACACACACACACACACACACACACACACACACACACACACACACACTCTAAGAGTTTACACAACCACACAGACATCCTGGGGAAGGCTGGCACAGGTTCTCCAGCTGTGCCCCTTTTCCCCCAGACTATACGGTAGTACCAGCTGCCCCCACCCACTAATATTTATCAGCTACTCAAAGGCCCTTAAAAGGGTGTCCAATTATTACTGTACAATATTATTATTCAATTGGTAGTATAGCCCAAGGCTAAAGCTATTGAAGTGGCTTTGTACAATTTTACCAAAGGCATGCAAGTACTCAAGAGCTAAAATTATTTCTACAAAAACAGCCACAGTTGAAATGGTTTTAAAAATATTTAACAAATACTCAAAACACAAGACAATACTTTTTACTACATAGTGCTAGTCAAGAGTTCAGAGATCACAGAGAAATATTTCAAATAAATCAGTAGTACAGTTCTGACATCACAGAAAAACACAGTCTAATCTTTCTAGTTATTTCTAAGAGAAAACACAAGTCTAAGATAAACTTGCATATAGAGCAAGATAGTGCTGATGAGTTGGATGGTCAAGACAAAAATGCTTAATGCTCTCTGATTCTCTGTTTTTAAAATTACCTTCCTGGTTCACATTACATCATTCTTCACTCTTCACTGGGTTCCCGGTCTAACAATCATTTACATTCTTCACCTCAGGGCAGAAACTAGAGCAATAAAGGACAATTATGCATGCAAATTCTGGCCATTAACTCTGGCCTTAAAACAATAGGCAGGATGCCTCACTCTAGACTTACTGGCTCAGAGTTTTATCATCAAAGGGTCACAACATGCTTTACTTGGTCAGTAGAGTGCACTGCTACATTTTTTTTCAGTTCCACATGTAACACTATTTTTACCATTTAAGACAGAAGCCTGTGGTTTACATTAATATGTACATATGAGAGAATTATCTTCAAAATTCTATCTGGCTAGGCTGGTAGCCTTCACTTATATTCACCCAAATCTTCACAGTTAATATGATTTTTTTATGCAGATTTTCATTCCTCAATTACAAGCTTAGGTTTTTTGCATTTTGTATGCGTACCTTTCAATTTTTGGTCATGTGATTAGTGGGCTGATAGAAGGAAGTGGCAAGTAAGTTACTGCAGGTTCCGGTACCTAGATTAGATAAAAGCACTAAATGAGTGCTTGTTTTTTTTAAACAAAGTTTTGGTTAAAAAAAAATCTCTTGCTCGTTTGTCCTTGGATGCTGTACTGTGTTTCCTGATAAAAGTAGGTGGTTGTTATGCTGGTCTTACTTCAGTTTGTTTTGTGGATCTTTGTGAAAAAAAATAAGTTTAAAGATCTGCTCTTCTGAATTTTTTCTTTTTGCATTCTGAGACTTGGCATTGCAAATGCCAGTATTTCAATAGAAAACCTATCATAGGTTCATAGGTTCATACTAGGCTATCTGCCCTAGGGCATTTATAAGCCTAGCCAGAGTGTGTTTGGCTTTCGCCACCCATTTTAAATTAATTTTGCTATGCCCTTTTTTGAGGTTAGTATACTGTGCCTCTGTCTAACAGTGACACAGAAGTGATACCTGGGGTAAACCTACGATCTCCCATCCACTCATCAAGATTCCTCTTGAAGTGTGTCAATGAGGGCCTCTGCCTAACCTGGACTGGGATTTTATTCCAGAGTGAAGGGAGCCTCTGGGTTATGAATCTGTCCCTCCAGCATGTCCTATTTATTTCAGTGCTGAGGTTCAAGTCTCTTGAGTGCATAGCTCGATGGGATTTGGATTTTCTGAGGTGCAGCATGTCCATTAATTCCGGGTTGGACATAGCTTTATACATCAGGCACAGATCGTCTCTGAGCAGGCGGTATGCCACTGAGTAGAGCTGGAGTTTCTTTAACCAGGCAGCATATGGCACCTGTTTGAGCCCTTTGATCCTCTTGGTGAGGTACTTTTGGGGTCTTTTCAGTTGCTGCAGGTGTCTGGTAAGGTACATCCCAAAAGGGCACTGTACTCAATTATGGGCCTGATGAGGGATGAGTAAAGAGGCACGATGACCTCCCTGATCTAGATGTGAATCCCTTCATGATTAGGTGGGCTATATAAAATGTTTTTCTAACCACTTTGGCCACGTGGTTGTCAAATGAGAGATTGCTATCAACTTGGGTCTCCAGGTCCCTAATTACTTCTTCTGTACTTAATGGATTACCACCTATGTGGTAATTTGTGGGCACTTTGTTTTTGCTAAAGGGGATGACTATACACCTTTTGGCATTTAGCTTGAGGCCATGGCTCTGGCACCAGTTGTCTGCTTCTATGAGGCCCTTTTGGAGGATGCTTGTGTCGGCTGGAGAGTTGATTATGGCACCCAGTTTGCAGTCATCTGCGAACTTGGTCAGCCACAGTCCTTCCGTGTTGGCCTGTACCTCCAAGAAATATATACCGAACAAGAGAGGTCCCAGGACTGGGCCTTGTGGGACGCCACTTGTAAATGGTTTGGAGTCTGACATGGCTCCAGCAATTCTAACCATGTGGGTTCTGTCCTTGAGCCAGTTTGCAAACCATCTAGTGACATAGGGGTTTATATTTAAGCTGGTGAGCTTATCTATAATGCCCGAGTGGGGTATTGTATCGAAGGCTTTTGCGAGGTCCAAGTAGGCTGTGTGGACCACCTTTCCCTCGTCAATGGCCTTGGTGACTGTTTCAAAGAAATCGACCAGGTTTAAGAGGCAGGATCTGCCCTTAAAGCCAAACTGGGTAGGATCCAGTGTCTGTAGGTCCCCAATATCTTTATTTATGAGGTCCATGATGATCCTTTCCATAGCTTTGCAGACCAAGCTAGTCAGGCTTATGGGGCGATAGTTTCCAGGATCCATTGAGGCACCACCTTTGTGGAGAGGGACCACTGTTGCTGTACGCCACTCTTTGGGTACATATCCTGTAGTAAGGCTGAGATTGAACAGTAGTTTTATGTTTGGGTTTAGCTCTTCTTGGAGTTCATGTAGGACGCAGCCCAGGACACCGTCTGGTCCTATTGATGCTATGTTTTTTGCTTTGGAGAGGGTGGCTCTTACCTGAGCATCTGAGATGTCAGGGGGGCAGCACTCTGCTGGGATAGATATTTGCCCTTTTGGTGGGGAGGGGGGGAGTTTGCACTGAACCAGTCAGCTAGGATGTTGGCAATGTCTGTGGGTTCAGTGTATTTTTTGTCCTTTTGGACTAATTCTGAGCATATCTGGGAATTCCCACCCAGGTTCCTAACATAACTAAAGAAAGCCTTGTGATTATCCTTAGTGTCCTGTGCAATGTTTCTCTCGAAGCTGGCCTTAGACGATTTTATGAGTGCCCATAGTTTTTTTGGTAATACTGATCAGAGATGCCTTCCCTTTTTGAGATTTTGCTCTATCATGTAGTAGCTTCCTCCTTCTATTGTATAGTTTGTTTATGGCTGGGGTCCACCAGACAGGACGTTTGCCTTTGGAGGATTGGGTCTTGGTTTTATTTGGGATTGCATGATCCATGCATTCCTGAAGGTGTTCATAGAATGCTTTTATAAAGGATTCTGTGGTCTGGGCCATATTTTCCTCAGGCCCGGGGGCTTTGAAGGATTCCACCTTGGTTTTGAGGAGTGTGAAATTTGCTTTAGAGAAGTTTTTCACTGTGGTTTTCTGGGCAGGGGGTGGGGTCGGGATGTGACTATCCAGTGAGATTAGTTTATGGTCTGATCTTACCAGTGAGGGATACACTTCTGGTCTGGAGCATAGAGTCCCCATGTTGGTGATGATCAGGTCCAGTATGTTTTCCCCTCTTGTGGGAGTGGTAACAAGTTGTTCCATAGCATTTGAGTTTATAAATTCTAGGAACCTTTGGGCTAGGGTGTTGGAGCTAGAGTAATGCTCCCAGTCTATGTTTGGGTAGTTGAAGTTGCCCAATATAATGGTGCTTGGAGAGACCTTCATATTTTCCAGTGTTCTCAGGAAGGCCGAGTGGGGTTCCTGGGTTTGGGAGGGTGGTCTGTAGCAGGCTATAAACTGGAAGGCAGTTTTACCCACTGTTAGTTGCACATGGATAGTCTCTGATGCTTCGTGCTGTGCCACCAACCTGGAGGTGTGCATATCTTTGACAAATATTGATACTCCCCCTCCTTTTGTGGTTCGGTCCAAGTTTTGGGGCCGAAAAGCATGGTATGAGGTATAACCTGGTAGTGCTGGGGTGCTCTCAGGAGCCTTGAACCAGGTTTCTCTTACTGCACAGATATCGATGTTCTCCATGCTAAGGAGAGTTTCGAGTGCGTGCATCTTGAGGTTTAGACTTCTGGCATTGAGTAGCATTACTCAGTTTCCTATCCCTTGTGATACCTATGTAGGTGGGTTTGTCTTTTGAGCCTTGCCTAAAAAAGGCACTATGGGGGTAGCAAGAGCCTTTGCCAATATCTAAAAGCCCAAGGGTGACAGGTGCAAGCCGTCCCTAGCGAAGCATCGTGGCTTGTCGAGCATGTCACCCCAGGCTGACAGACATTGGATCCCCTTTGAATGACACCAATACTTTAGCCAATTGTTGAAATTGATCACCTTGTCTTCATATTGTGGTATCATTCTTGGTGAGGGTAAGATGCTACTCAAGGTCAGGGTCATACCGGCCTGGGCCACATGCTCAGAGAGCTCCTCTATGTCTTTTTTCATGTAGTCCAGGGAGGTACGTCTCAGGTCATTCACACAAGCATGGACAATGACTGAGTCATATTTGTACTTGCCTTGGAGTGACCTGAGTGCTTGTGTTATGTGGCGGATCGTAGCGCTCGACAGGCAGCTCACCGTGACCTTCTCCTTGTTCAGCGTGGTGAGCGGGACGTCAGTGTGCCTGACGATAGAATCCCCTATTACAAGTGTATCAGGTGTGTTGTTTAGCCTTAAGGGCTGTGACTGTTCGGCACACTGGATTTGTGAGCTATGTGTTGCATGTGTTTTGTTTTGGGGTAGCGGTTGCTTGGGTGTCTGCTTTGGAGGTCTCTGCTGCTTAGGCAGATTTTTATTTAGAGCCTCCAAGTATGTTTTTGTGTGTTTATGTGTTTGGTTTGCTGTCATGGTAGGTCTATGTGAGACTGGAATTGTAGTGAGTGTGGTTTCCTTCTCCTCCTGACTGGTTATGCCAGTACTGAGTAGAGAGCGCTTAGCCTCCAGTTTGGCTATATGGTTGCATCTCTCACATGTGTTGGAATTTGTTGGGAGGAGGAGAGGGTTGTCTGTGTACATGAGGCAGTTGTAACATTGCCTCAAGATTCCCAGATTCACCAGCTGGACCGGAGAGGAGACTGACAACTGACCTTTGGACATGCTAGAATAGTATTGGGAATTCCTTTATAATTGAAAAAAGGGCCAATGGGGAAGAAAGTACTCAAGGGGGGTTTGTGAGGGTGTAGTGCTTTTAATTTTTTAGTGCCGACTTAGTGAGCAAGTGCCAGGTAACTTAAATGCAATGTGTTACAGGTAACTTAAATGCAAAAACAACAAACAGCAACTTTCTTTCAAGTGAAACAAGGAAATAAGTACAGTAAGCAATGCAGATATCACTAGGGATCCACAGAAGCACTGAAAAGCCACGTTTTAGGTGGAATTAGCGTTTCAGGGAAATAAGCAAACAAACAACAAGCATACAAACAAAGCTAGATTCAGCAGGCCTGGATCTAGTCTATGCTACAGCAAACAAGGTGTACCAATTTCAGAAAGAAGCAGTTCAAATATGCAGGCACTATAAGCCTTTAACCAGAATTTCCCAGCTCAGAAGGGCAGAGTCCAGCCTCTCCTCCAAGAGTGCAGACCACGAACCCTCTTAATGTAAAATAACTGGCCTGAAGCCCAAGTGCTTAAACCAGAATTAATACACTTTTAGAACAACAGACACTGAGCCCTCAATCAGCAGTTCCCAACTTAGAAGGATGTAAGCTACCTGTTCTGCCACTACAGTGCAGACCACAAACCTTCTTAATGTAAAACAACTGGTCTGAAGCCCAAGTGCTTAAACTAAAAGGCTTAGAATGAGTTACACCAAGCAGTAATAAATACAATTGAGTACTTTTAAGATGATGCAAAAGCAAAATAAAGTAGGAAGAAACACAAATACAGTAAAAGCAGATAAAAATTAAGTGGAAAGAGAGAAAGGAAAGAGTGAAAGGAGTAGCAGAAACTAAGCTGACTGGCCTTCTCAAATGTTCTCCCTGGACTGGGTAGAATGAGGTAATGACACTAGACTGGGAGGAGGGTCCCAGATCAAATTTACACTAGGGGCAGGCAACTGCAAAGCCACCAACTATAAAAACACTATACCAACAGAGAGGGAGAGTGGGAAACAAACTGCAGAAATGTTTCTCACAGCTGAAAAGCAGCAGTGAGCCTTTAAATGAAAGTTTTAAACATCTAAAGGAGCCTCTAGAAAAAAGTGTTTAACTGCAACAAGTTATCAGAAACAAACAACCCAACAGATGCTTAATAAAAGTGGACAATTTCCAGTTAATACCTTACACACAGTGAAACTAGCTAGAAAAATACACAGTACACAAAGTGCTATAAATAACAAAGAAATAAAGAACAAAATAAACAAAAAAAGGATACTTAATGTTATATATTATAGCTTCGAGTTTCCTCAGTGTCCCTCCTTCGATCAGCTCAGTGTGTACTTTTTACCTGTTATGCCTGTCTTCAGTCAGGAAGCTTAGGAATGAAGGCAAACCAACGGTTTTATTATTGCTTACCTATGAGGGACTTGGAGTTTATCTTGCTCTGCCACTAGCTTTTAACTCCTTCCAAATTGTAACTTAGGAATCTTAGACAAGCATTAGAGGTGCAGTCACCAGGATTAGTTCATGCAAATATGATGTGGATGTGCCCTGAGATGCATCAAGTCTGGATTAATCAGAGGGAGGTATTGGAATGGGCTGTCAGACTTCCCCTATCATTAGGAGCAACTATCTGTTGTCAAATTTAAGCAGCATGCTTTTACATCCCATGATCTCAAAAAGGTTCCCTTTCAAGCAGTCATAAACCAGGCATTTTAAACACTACATATCTCTATCCAGAAGATTTTCTGTCATATTCAGACACAAATTCTGGCAATGGTTGATAGCTTAAAGATGCTATGCAGTGTTTAAGGACTTTGTGATCAAACTTCTGTTTGAATTCAATCATGGCTCATTCCATTTAAAAGGTATGTTATGTAATGCTGAATGTATATTGTTTTGCACCATGACGCAAGTATTATGAAGGTTTATATTTGTCCAAAATTACATGCAGGTTTAACATATGCTGTTCGGCATTCTTCCTTCGGTGAACCCAAACTGTTCCATGTCAGTGAGTTGCCCATATCATTTGAAGTACCATTACAATATAGGTATGTAAGCACAGATTCATAGGTACTTAGTTGGATCTTGATGCATGAGGCTCTTTACAAGTTTAGCCGTACATTCCTATTAATTTTTTAGCCCTGGTCTTTTAAGTACAGTCAACCCAGAGATATTACCCCTATCCACGAGACACAAGTGTGCTAAACCAGGGGTGAACTTGTGGTTACCCTTCCATTCATCCAGATTACATTTGAACTGAGTAATAGAAATACTCTGCTTTATGTGGAAAGGAAGACTATTCCAAAGAAGTGGCGTTTTCTGTGATAAATAGAAGATATAGGAGGGATGGCTATGCAAGTTCAAATAACAGGTGTTCATGCTCCCATTGGGCTTGTGAATATGCACCAGATCTAACAGAATAGCGTCTGTTGAGGATCTGCAAACTGTTGCAAAGGAGCCAGTGTAGAATGCTTGAAGAACCTGTATCAAGCAGCCAGTCAGATTAAACACAGTTAAAACAAAGAGGTATGACCATCTGATGACATCAAATACCTTTTCAGCATCTAAAGATAGGATTGAAGTTATGCCCTAAGTTTCTATACATTTGGTGACTCTGAAGACAGCCACCTTCTTCGAAGAGCCCACCCAAAAAGTAGTAACAGCAGCACTAAGGAAAATGAAGTCAGGGAAAGCACCTGGCTCAGGTAAGGTCACAGCAGGATGATAGGAAATGGCTCCTGAGGGTACTCATGATATGGAGAGAGGAATATTCCAGATGACTGGAGAAGCAGCATACAGCTGCCAGTTTTCAAGAAAGGGGCCATTCAGTACTATGGACAGTATAAAGCTATCAAACTGCTGTCACACTGCATGAATGTTATGGTGAGGGTGATTGATACATGAATACACAAAGCAGTAGAAAGTAAGATGGTAGATAAGCAATTCAGATTAGGCTGCATCACAACTGTCTTGGTGTTTGCAGTGTGATAAATCACTAATATAAGGAGAGTATCCAACTGGGTATTCCTAGACTTTGAGAAATCATATGCCAAGTCACAATGGTTAGGCAGTCCTATTGTGGCTCAACATCCCAGAAACATTGGTAGAATCAGTGCAGGCTAAGCAGAAGGACCCAATGACTCAAGCAGGAACTGTGTTGACTGACAGTTTTGCAGTGGAAGAGTGCGTGCACCCTGAGTCCACTGTTAATACTAGAAATGGACTACATTAGCAAACAGGTTGACAAAGCTTCAGTACGCAGACAATGTGGCATTACATCCAGACTGAGCAAGAACTTCAGCAAAGGATGAGAATGGAATGGAAAACTGAAGGAACCTGGGATCAAAGAGTACAGATAAGACAGTTATAATGGCAGCAAATGGTGGAAATCAGAAGATGAGAACTGAGGTAGAGAACACAGTGGACTAGGTTAATGACCAAGTATCTGGGTGGGGTGGTTGAGAAGGGAATTCTGAAAGAAAAGGGCAAAGCTAGAATCAGAGGGGATGCAGTAATCTGGTACATAAATCAGTTTCTGGGTGGTATAGAGCAGAAGAATGCCAAAGAATAAGGTGTACAAAACAGTGATGAGACCAGTACTACTGTACTGTACAGAAACCTGGGCAGTAAAGGTACAGCAGGTAAGGAAGGTAGAGGTGATGGAGAAGAAGTGTCAGAGATGGGCTCAGACATTTATTAGACATTGAAGAGTGCTGGCAATCTGAGCAAAATTCCACAGAGTTTAATGAAGCATGGCATAGTAATAACTGGATAAACAGGGTTAAGGCTACTTTACAGTAGGAGCAGTGCTATAGGAAGGTGCGAGACTGATGTTACAGGACATACAATAGAGTCAGACTAGCATGGCCAACTCAGTGCATGCTCAAAATGCACAATGTAGTACAACATAGCTGCATTGCGTGGTCATCTATTATAAGGCCAGCATAGCAGCCACGAGACATACCAATGTGGGTTCACACAGCAACATCCCTGTTCATCATATAAATGGAGAAAAAAAATAACGAACAGTGTGCAAAGTAAAACACAGAAGGGTAACAAGCGCTTCACTACAATGCTAAGATGGGGTTATACTTGTACACTGCTGCGCTATGGGATGTACATATGCATGAATAACCATGATCCACACAGACCGTACAGTCATATCTAGGCAGCACATTTTTCAATGACAGTGATTCACAGACAGTGGCACTACTACCTTCATTAGCATCGCTGTTCTGCTAAGCGGCTGTTTGTACAACACAATCTCAGTGCCATTTTTCACAGTACTGGTCATTATGGTACAGCCGTGGGAAAGTACAGTTTTGTACCTACCATAAATGTAGATGTTAGAGTGTCTTCACTGCTGCAGTCATTATACTTGGGCTATCCTGCCATCAGGCGGTCCCGCAGTCGGCCAGCGTTCCAAAGACTTGGTCCGGCGTTGGCTGCTGTCACTTCTTCCCTGACGTCAGTGCACCAGGGGTATATAAGATGCAGCCAATGCCATTTTTTTTTTCAGTTTTTCTTGCCCCAGATGTCAGGTGCCCCCAAAAGGAAAGGCAATACATATTGCTTACAAAACATACATAAGGTAAAAAACATAACCTGTAGTAGCCAGCAAATACACCACATAGAAAGTATAGTGTAGATAGCTATAGATAAGACCCAGCTAAAAAAGAGGGGAAGGCGGATGGGTAACCAGGACTGCAGCAGTGAAGACACTCGAACATCTACATTTATGGTAGGTACAAAACTGTACTATGTTCATCGTGTTTCACTGCTGCAGTCATTACACTTGGGAAGAATCCCAAAGCTGAGTCAGGGTGGCTGGTTCTAGAGATGATTTGGTGTGGCTATAAGGCCCTGCAGCACTGAAGTGGCAAAGCCAGCTCTGGATCTGGAGTAAAGAGGCAAGTGGTAATGCTTGGTAAAGGTGTGCACTGAACTCCAAGTTGCAGCTTTCAAAATGTCCTTGGTAGGCACTCCCCTGAGATAGGCAGTAGAAGTTGCAGTAGCCCTGGTGGAATGTGATCTAATGTTAGATGGTACCGGCTTCCCATGGTGTGTGTAGCAGAACCGAATACAGTGTCCTATCCACTTTGAAATGGTCTGCTTTGAAATAGCCTATCCCTGTGATCTTGCAGCACAGGATACTAACAATTGCTCAGTTTTCCTGAAAGCTTTTGTTTTGTCCAAGTAGAAGCGTAATTGTCTGTGTATGTCCAAGGAATGCAGAATTCTCTCCCCTTTATTCTGGCGGTTTGGATAAAAAGTTGGCAAGTGAATAGTTTGGTTAAGAGCCACACTGGATACCACCTTAGGCATAAATGAATGGTTTGTTCTTAAAGAAACCCTGTCTTGGTGAAAAATGATGAAGGGCTCCACTGCCATTAGTGCCTGTAGTTCTGAGACTCTCCGTGCTGAGGTTATTGCCAGTAGCAGGGCAGTTTTCCATGATATATATTTTATCTCTGCTGTATTGGCTGGCTCAAAAGGAGGTAAAGTGAGTTTTTCCAAGACAAAATTGAGGTCCCAAGTAGGAGTTGGTGCTCTCCAGGGCGGTCTTATGTTTTCAACCCTCTGAGGTACTGCTTTAGCAATGGATGAGAGAAAATAGGAGGATCTGTGTTGTAAGGAGCCAAGATGGCAGAAGCGTGGATCTTAATGGATGAGAAGGATAGACCTTTGTCCAGCATCTCAGTTAAATATTGTAGAATCTGAGGTATGTTGGGGACAAGAGGGTCAAGGCTTTGAGCCTGGTTCTAGGCACAGAATCTCTTCCACTTTTCTGAATAAGATTTCCTGGTGCTAGGCCTCCTGGCCTACAAAATGACTTCCATAACAGCTTTAGAGAGAGGTGTTGCCTGTTTGGCTAATGAATCTGCCATGCAGCCAGGGATAAGGTTTTGAGCTGGCTCTGTAGGATCTGATTGTTTTGTTGAGTCAGAAGGTGTGGAATGTGAGGCAAAATCCAAGGTGAGCCTTGAGCTAAGTTCTTTAAGATTGGGTACCAATGTTGGTGTGGCCAATCTGGAGCCATCAGAATCATCTGTGGTTTTTCTTATCTGGCTTTTAGGAGAACCTTCAAGAGGAGAGGCAGAAGGAGGAAGGCATAAATGTGTAGTTCTTTCCAGATGAACGAAAGAGCATCCACTTTCCATGCTTGTGTGTGATAAGTCCTTGTGCAGAATTTTTGTAGTTGGCAGTTCAGAGGGGAGGCAAAGGGATCTATGTCCGGGCACCTCCATTTTTGTATTATCATGCTGAAAACTTGTGGATTTAATTTCCACTCGTGAGGATCCATGATGTTTCTGCTTAGGTCGTCTGCCAGAGTATTTTTCTTTCCTGGCAGGAATTGTACTTGCAGATGAACTTGAAACGTTAGAGCTGTGTTCCACAAGGTCATGGCTTGCCTGCATAGGGCGTAAGAATGACTGCCCCCTTGCTTGTTTATGCACCACATTACCGTGGTGTTGTCTGTCTTTAGTAATAATTGTCCTGGATGCAGAAGGTCCTTGAAAGTTGTTAGGGCATTTTGTACAGCCAACATCTCTTTTTGATTGATGTGTAGATGCATTTGGTTTATGGTCCATTTGCCCTGAATACATTTTCCTGCCATGTGTGCTCCCCAGGCGTAATCTGAAGCATCTGTTGATAGAGTCTGCCTGGCTGTGGGTAGAGTTAAAGGCTGACCCTTGTTGAGGTGACATGCCTGTGCCCACCATCAAAACTCCTGTTGCAGGCAGGGAATTAATGGTATTACCGTTTCCAAGCTGTGAGAGTGTTGAGTCCAAACACTTTTTAGGTACCATTGTAATTTCCTCATATGCAGTCTGGCATATGGAATTAGAAGTATGCAGGATGCCATGAATCCCAAGGCCTGCAGAATTTTTCTTGCAGGGAGTTGGGACTTTGTTGCCATCAATTGAAAATACTGAGTCAGTTGTCCTTTGTCTGGTGTGAGATAAGCCATCTGGGCCATTGTATTTAAGCTGGCACCCAGGAATATTATCTCTTGTGAGGGCACTAGTTTTGATTTCTTTTCGTTTACTGTGTACCCTAGGCAACTTAATAAATGTTCTACAAATGCCAGATGCTTTAGAAGAATGTCCTTGCTCTCCACTTGTATCAGGCAGTCATCCAGGTATGGCTATATTTGAATTCCTTTTTGTCTGCAAAATGCAATTACTGGTGCCAGGCACTTTGTGAAGACCCTGGGAGCAGTAGATAAGCCAAAGGGCAGTGCAGAGAATTGGTAGTGCATTGAAACAGCTATGAATCTGAGGTATCTTCTGCAATTTTGTCTGATAGGGACATGCAGGTATGCCTCTGAGGTCCAAAATAACAAGCCAAGCTTTCTTGCCCAACATGGGAAGGAGCTGCTGTAGTGTCAACATTTTGAATTTTGGAACATCCAGCTAAGTATTTAGAGTGGAAAGGTCTAGAATGGGTCTTTAGGCTTTGTCCTTTCTGGGGACTAGGAAGAGTCTTGAGTAAAAACCTTGTCCTTGTTCCTGCTGTGGTACTTTTTGAATAGCTCTCATGTCCATGAGGGCTGTAATTTGTTTTTGTGCCTCTGCTCATTGATTTTGTGGCAGGTCTGGCATTCCTTTTAGCCTTGGTAAAGTATGAAAGTGGAACCTGTAACACTGAGACACAATATTCAGCACCCATTTGTCCTGGGTGATTGTTTGCCAGTTTTGTGAAAAAAGTGCTAGTTTCCCCCCCTAAGGGAGCTGCCAACAGGGTACAGTTTGGCATTGGAAGGGGAAAGTCATTGAGATTGTTTCCTGTAAGGTTGTGACTTGTCCTCACCTTCTTTGGGTGTTGAAGCACCCCACTGTCGTGGTCTGTAAGATCCTTGTGGCTGAGATCTGCCTCTTGGGTGTCTGTATCTGCCTCTTTGTAGCCTGTCTGACACCGGAAAGGACCAATTTTTAGTAGGCCAATTTCTGTTAAATCTTGAAGGCTGTACCTGTAAGAAATCCTTTACTGTTTGCATAGATTTTGCCTTATCCTCCATTTTCTTTAATACCTCCTCTGCTTTAACACCAAATAAAATATATTGCTGTAAAGGAGCATCTAATAATTTTGCCTTAACATGATCTGGTAAGGTTTGTTCCTTTAACCAAGCATGCCTTCGAATCACAGATTCTGTAACTGCTACTCTACAAGAAGCATCTAATGAATCAAAACCACATTGCAAAGTATGTTTTCCCACTTGTTCAGCTGCATGCAATAAATCCTACATTTCATTAAAGTCAGGTTGTTCTGCACTTGTACTCATTTTCTGTTTTAACTGAGACAGTAAGTATTGTTGATATTTAAGCATGTGAAACTGGCAGTTTAAAGCCCTCACTGCTAAAGTTGCAGAGGTGTAAACTTTCTTCCTCCATCTGTCTAATGCTCTGGAATCCCTGTCCGAGGGAACTGGATTTTTAGCTGTGGAGGCCTTTACCCCTTTAGGACCCTGGGAAATAGTTTCTGGGTCAGCAGTAGGGTTTCTATAAAGAAATTTGTGTCAGTCAGGGACTCTGTAGTACCTATCTGGCTTGACTGGAGCAGGGGGTAGAGAATCTGGATTTAAACTGGATTCAGAAAACACATCGTCCACAATATCCAACACTGGCGGAATAGCAAGGGGCCTGTGCTGAGGCAATAAAAGAAAATCTCTGAGCCTTTTCTTGGACTCTGAATAATCCTGGCCCTCCCAGTGGAAATGCTCCCTCATGGTGTGTAAAGTTTCCCCAAAAGAGTAATCCTCAGGAAGAGAGGCTGAAGGTACAGATTATTCAGCATCAGAGTCCTTATAGGGGGGTAAGGAATAGCCCTGGTCAGAAGAGGAGTCGGAATATACAGTAATCGGTCAGAGGAATCAGTCTGTATCCTGCCTAGGTCTTTTATCAGGAGGGGGATGGGTACCCCTGATCAGAGTAATTAAGTCTTCGGCCATTTTGAGCATCTGCTTTTTAGGCATGGAGGCCTGTCCAGGTGAATGCTGTACTTGCTTCTTTGTCTTTAAAGTTGCTTTAGACTTGGCTGTAGATGCAATGGTTAGTTGTGTAGGTCTGAAAACACCCTCAGAAGCCGATGCCTGCTCAGCGGCACCGGACCAATCTGAAGGGTTAGTCTCCGTAGGCCCAACACCTTGAGTTTCCAGACACCCAGGCAACTCCACGTGGGAGTCGGTTGCGGCCTGCGGCTCTGAGGTAGCGGGTGTCAGGGCTGCGAAAGCGCCTCACTGAGAACCGGCGACTGGCCTAGAAGAGGCTTCGTTGTCAGTTTTGGGCCTTGGATGCCTGTCCTTATCTTTATCTTTGCGTTTTTTGTGAATTCTGGTTGTCGGTTGTTCCAACGGCATGGTATAATTAAACCTTCGGCCAAAATAATGGCGTGCAAAATCAAACAGACGTTTAATAGTGCGTTTGTTAAATCCAGCACAAAACTGACAACTAGTGACATCGTGATCTGGGCCTAGGCATGGAATACAGTAAGAATGAAAATCCTTATGGAGGTATTTGCTTCCCACAAGAAATAAAATTCTTAACTTTTACTGACATCGGTCTGAGGCAAGAAAAAGTTTCCCCAACGGGGTACTTAGCTTTATTGAAGACTTTTGATTTGAAATCGAATTTGAAATCTCAGGAGTAGGCCGACCGGCACTTGCAGACTGCTTTTGCTTCGGGCACCGCGCGGCAAGAAAGACTGAAGAAAATGGCATTGGCTGCATCTTATATACCCCTGGTGCACTGACATCAGGGAAGAAGCGACAGCAGCCGATGCCGCGCCGACTGTGGGACCGCCTGATGGCAGGATAACCCAAGTGTAATGACTGCAACAGTTAAACACGATGAACATCTTAGGAAGTTGTCAAGATCCTGTAGACCTGGGGCTTCAAGAGTCAAGTAGCCATGCCTGTTAAAGCATCTAAGGAAGAACATCCTATGGTGGATGTCAGTGACTATAAAGTGGTTATCAGTGTGACTATAAAGTGGTTATTAGTGTATCTGTAACTAGGAACACACAACTGACCTGACAACTATCCAACTGCTGCCATGGATATCAATTGCATTCATTAGAAATCTTGCAAAGGAAGTGCCACAAGGAGGGCATAAGTTGGTAAATGCCTATAGTACATAAATGAGGGTGGCTGTACATGGCAATAAATGTAGGTGATGACTAGAGGCATAAAAATAGTGACATTGTAGCCATAGCTGTTGTGCATAAGGGTGTGGCTGTGTATGTCGCACTAACTGCAACTGATAACCAGAAACACTGGGGAGACCATGTAGCTATAGGTGTGGGTATCCCACTAAATACCACACATTTACTGTCATGTTGTCTGAACAGGTACACATGTACTGTCCTAACTAGCTGAGGAAGGAGAAGCCTTGAAAGGTTCACTAACCAGACGAATGAAATGCTGCTACAACTCCAACACATGGAATGCACCTCCTGGGCAATGGTGTCACACAAGCATTACTGAGATCAGATTTGGAAAGAACTGGTACAGGATGAGCATGATGGTAGACATAAGTGGTCTCTACCAATACTATACTCCATAACAAAAAGGCACAGGGCCTTGTTTCAGACCAGCTGACCACAGAGATGGAAAACCATCACTGAATCAGCTTACTGCGAAAGAGGAGCCTTGGTCTCATTTACCAGCATGCTCATATCGAAGGGGATGATTTGGATATGGAAGAAGGGTTGCTGCCAACTACCCATATTGTCAGTAGTGGATGCACTAGCTAAGTAATTTCTATTAAAATATGGTATAGTACATTCCATTACATGCTTGGAGGGAAGGATTGACTATGGCCTCTCTAGCCTGCAACTGCAAACTTCATGACAATGTGTGTATCACTGTATGTTACAACTGTTGAATGTATAATAGTATACATGCCTCAGGGTGATGAAGACATGCATTTCTGCTTTTATAAGTTCCGGTAGTGGAAGCAACACAAAACAACATATATTTGATATCAGCAAGACACCAGTGGCTAATAATGATGGTCAGATGCAAGTGGCATCATCCAATGAAAGTGAGCATGTCAAACTACAGGGGAGGGGTCACACACTGACCTTTAAAGCAACCCCTGTACAGTTACAGGCTGAAAGTATAGACTTTGTGTATGACATCTTGAAATTGAGTCCTTCACAGGCTCCCCCTCAGTCCCCAGTTAACACAAAATCAAAATGTGCACCACCTTTAAAGCATGCATATCCATCATAACGCATAGATATGAGGGAGGAGTGGTTAGGTGCTACCATGACTCCAGGGCCCTCCCTGATATGACTACAACACTCAGCATTAACCAATGGATGTAAAAGGAACAAAAGACTACCAGCCACAGGACTGTGGGGATGGTGAGAATGCTGTCTGACTTGCAGGATGACATGCACCAACTGCAAAGTGACAGAGTATACGGACAGGGAACATGCAAAGCTGCTGAGGTCACTGGTGTCAAACAATGCCTCCATGAGACACTGCAGCCATCAACTACTTTGCCTCTGCAGGCCATGACTTTCATGTCCATAGGAGGATACATATAGAATGGTCTGAGTCCAGCTTTCCCACAAGATTACAGACCATTATGGAGACAGCATTACTATCAGTGAGCACACAGCCATGTACCTCCTAGTTGCGTGCATCTTGCAAGTCATGAGCAATGGCACTTCTCTGGAAGGCCTCACTAATCTGCACATGCAGGTTCTCATAAGTTCTATCCCACTCTTTTGCCCATGGGTAGAGAGTCTGCCACCCCAGTCATGGGTGTTAACGTCATTGACAGCAAAGGATTGACACACGAGATGCCTGGTCAGGATAAATGTGCACAGTCCTATAATCCTGCACCTTCCCTGCCATGGACCTTATCAAGCATAAACACTGCAAGCCAAGAGAGTGGACAATGAAAGGTCACATCATGGCAGCTTAACCCCACCACTGGTAAATGTGATTATCTCCTTTCCACATCATCCAGTATTGCATAGCTACTGTGTTCACCCCACTTGATTCCCCACCCCCATGTCAGTGTTGAACTTGCCTGTCTCCCCCCCCCC
Source organism: Protopterus annectens (assembly GCF_019279795.1). Taxonomy (NCBI): domain Eukaryota; kingdom Metazoa; phylum Chordata; order Ceratodontiformes; family Protopteridae; genus Protopterus; species Protopterus annectens. Next base: position 1,168,770,533 of record NC_056748.1, on the reverse strand, counting down.
TTGTGCAAAGGGTGACCATTCCCTGCATACCTCTGTGTGGGTATAGTGAGGTCTGATGCACAGACTGGCCAATCTATGCATTGCTGTACATAACATGGATGTGATAAATCTAGCATTTTATTCAGATCCTTAGTCCGACACCTCCCTCAGCCCAAAGTTGAGAACAATTCAGTCTTTCTTTCAAGGATGAAGACAAAACAGCTCCTTAATCTAGTTACTAAACGCATCATTCAAGCTGCCACATATAAGAAACAGCTGCTCAAATTAATCCTGATATTGACTCATGCCAAATCAACAACTCTTCAACACTGATAAGCATGTCACCTTACATCCTGCATGTGGGGCTGCTACCCCCTTCACCTGTCCCTCACTTACTGTACTCTTTTTAATGTTGTGCGTCAGAGACCACAGCTGAGGACCTGATGCTGCCTCTCTACTATTACTGCATTGGACTCTACATCAGCTGACGTACTGCTGCTGTGCGTGTTCCCCCAGACTGTCCACCTTCTGCTGCTGCTATGATGATAATGGAAACCCTACCAAGCTGTTTACCCACTGCTTCATCTGTTTGCACAATGCCATCTTGTGTAGTATGGTGAACTCAACAAAAATGTTGCTGAAAATGTCTGGACTAAATTGAACTGCCCTTCCTTATATGTAGAGAATGGAAGTCTCCCTTCAGTAGGCCAAACAGGTTTCACTAGATTTAATGCTTTGCATGGCCATTATAGGACATTTCCTGCATATTCTGGGGGTTCATCATCCAGGGCTCTTGGGTATATCTGGCATCACCTTTAAAATAAAACATGTATGCGGCCAAACTGCTGCTTGCAAGGTACTTCTGTTTTTTTTTTGTTTGTTTTTTAAGAGTTGCCCACTTAGCATGTGGTCACACCTTGCCAGACAACACTGTAGGAATTTCACATGCAAGAACAATTGCTGTGGACTGGATACAGGCCAAAGGTGTAAATCATGCATTAGAGAGAATGTCTTAAGCATTACACACCACATGGCAATTCAGTGAATGGAAGCCTTTCTTGTTGGACTGTAGGCCCTCAGGACCAGGCAGGCCTTCATGTGAGTGTGTATGTAGTTTAGGATTCACAAAACCTCAGGGAAATAGATTTAGTTGTAAAATGCCTAAATGGTGCAGATTTTCTCATATGTAGTCATCTGGAACCAGAGAATATATATATATATATATATATATATATATATATATATATATATATATATATATATATAACAATTTAAGATATATGAGACTGATGTCTGTGATATCCCTGTTGCACCCATAGTAGGTATTGCAAATATCCCCCCCGCCATTTAATTTGCAGATGACAGTTCTACTTGGGCCCTTACAGACTGCCTTTCCATACAGAAAAGGTGCACACACTCTGCAAGATTTTTGGACACTATCAGTAACTCCAACACAGGTGTAGATGGTCAGAGAACAAGCAACAATGCAACTGCAGTCTAACATGACTCATTTTTAAGCAGTTTAGTAAAGAAAGTTGAAGTTGGTTGTGGTCTACTACAAATATAATTTGTTTCTTAAAACTCCATTTTGTCTGTTCCAAGATGTTATTCTTAACCGAATTGTGTATGACTGTATATTTTAATGTTAAAATAATGTAAATTGTGTATGTGCTTGCATGTTTTAGGAATGCATTGCATCGGGCTAGAAATATATCTGAAAAGGGTATTTGAACAAGTCCAGAATATGGCAAAAAGTAGAAAAATACAACAGCAATGTGCAGACTAGATGGGTTCCTGTGGCCTTACCTTACAGTGTCTGTTTTAATGATACGAATCAGAGGTAAAAATATCAGTTGACGTCAGTAATGAAACATGTTAAATGTTAATTCACTTGTGCATCACAGGATTGTACTCCATAAAAGAGATGCTAATTCAGCTGTGGCAAAATCAGCAGAGGATTAAGTGCTCCCTCAATTCAAAGCACGAATGTTCACAAGAAAACTAGCTACTTAGATGCGACAATCGCTCAAGTTATCCCCTGTAGGCTGGGTAACTTGGCAGTTTAATTCGTATAATGTCATGCATGCAAGCATTTTGGGACAAGGTTAAATAAAATAATTTTCCTTCAAATAGTTCCAGTGTTGTATAGTAACATGTCTTTATATGGGACAGTTTAACTGCTTCTGTCATGACTTTTTACTTTTAATGGCTTTCTTCAAATGACTAACATACTGTGCATCTTTCTAAATCTAGCACAGCTTACAATTACCTTATTTCGTAGCACCCTTTTCACCAGCACCTGTGCAAATATCCCTTTCTTAATTTAACCCCACTGAAATATTTAATGCAATATAAAATCAATGATATGATGCATGGCTCTTGACAAAATAATTACTATCCAACTGAGTCATTTTCTCAGTTAATTAATATTTTCACTATTTGAACTAGGTGCAAGCCTTAACCTGTTTCCTGGAACAGCAGGTGTACAGTCTTGCTAAATTTCTTTACTGTGTGCTGAGAACATGACCTTCTCGATAATACGGTGATATTATATTATCTGGAACATTATGCACCATGCAAATTCTTTTGTCTGCAAGAACAAACTAAATTATACAATCAAAACTACAACCAATTAAAATGTGTGAAAATAGTATTTATTGCAGCATAATGATTAAGATATGACAGATGAATGAAAATAGTTTTCAACACTTCCTGCTAGTTACTATAGTTTACTGCTCAATTGCAAATTGTAAATTTCAGTAAGACTGACCGATGAATTCTTTACCTGGACTCCAAAATTTTAGACTAATACCAGATGCTGTCTTTCTTGTGTATTATTTATAATTTAATCTATGAAGCTATTAATACTCGTATACCTAGTTTTTGGAAAATGTGTTCATGTTTGTGCTAAGCTGGGATACTTTGGTATGAAACATGTTTATGTATGACTAAAACAGGCAAAAAAATAAAAAAAACATCTTTTAGAGTTAACCAGAGTACTCTGCAAATAGTGAAAGATTCTGCAGACCACCAGCTTTTTTGGAAATGTATATGAAGAATAAGCAAGTGGCAGCCTAATTGACTCTCAGTTCTGTGTTCACCTGTGGAAGATTCCACCCATCTCATTTGACTTTCCCACATGATGACCTACAGACAGTTTGCTAAACATTATTTGTGGAACAGGTGTGCATCGACTGTTTTGTAACCCGGGCCACTTGCCAGAGAACTGAATATCATATGCTGACACAGTACTGACAAAGTAACCCTTAGACAGCACACACCCTTTGCTGTCTGAATATCTTTTAAAAGGCTCATGACTCATAATGGGCACACACAATAAAGGAATTTTAGATAAAGTACTTATAATTTTTTTCTGCTAAAGTAAGAACTAAGTTACTGTTACACATTTGCACTATAAAATACTTTGAAAGAACAGAATAGCTAACACAAACTGTAGATTGCACCAAGAAAAATGCTGGAAATCAAAAATGAGAAATATACTCGTATATAAAAAAATTATCCACATTTGTGGAGTCCAGGAAAGTGGGATCCCTCTGAATGTGTTGGCAATTTCTGTGAGCGAGATTCCATCTGACAAACAGCACAGACAGTACCATATATAGAGACTTACTGTGGAAGCCAAATAACTCTAGAAAATTCATCAGACACTCCTGTATCTTATTTCTATGCATACTATTCCCACAGCCATCATAATTTATGCTATAAACTATTAACATATGTTGGTCCTTCTATTTTTAATTTCTCCAAGTTTTTTTTCTAATACCGTAATAGGAATGGACTCCATTCTTAAGATAGGATTAGGCTCTTACCTCTGAACTGTAAAGATTTTCACAGAATGTCCAGATTTTTGCCTCCTGTTTTTGTCCTTTTTTCATAAAGTTGTGGTTTTCTAGCAAATTAGTGACAAATCATTAAAGGCTGAAGTTAGAAAATAGTGAGAGACGTTCGAGTTTCAGACTTCATACCCTTCAGAAACTTCATGCTAATGCAAAACCTATTACTTTATCAGCATTCTAAATTTGTAAGAGCAATATTTAAAAATTGTCCCTGTTTTGGGCTTTTGTCCCACTTTTATGGTTTTGTCCAGTTTTCTTTCTCTAAAAAGCTGAGAGGTAGAATTAGATTACACCAAATTAGTATGGTTTCAGTTTTTGATGTTAGATAAAGAGTGCTTTTCTCAGCACTCACAGGTTAATCAAGATTTGCTTCCCTCTGCAATTCATATGGGGTTATATGTACTGGTAGCATTAAGTATACTTGTAAATTCCTTTGTCCTGATTTGCTGACTATTGGAGCATTTTGGGTATACTTGCTCCACATTGCTCTCATTGCTGCTTGCAAATCATTGTATTATGACAGACACTCCGTACACAAGACTGTCACTCTCCGCACACAAGACTGTCACTCTCCGTACACAAGACTGTCACTCTCCGTTCACAAGACTGTCACTCTCCGTACACAAGACGCTATAAATCACTAGCTACAGCAATTTCAGACACTGCTTTTAAACGTTTTTTCTTGGATTACTGTACCTGGTTTCCTTGCATCTATTTTCTTAACTGTTGGTCCTAACTTCATAACTGTTAATTATGCTTTATGGTCCAAGTATCGATTGCTTTTAAGCTACCTGTATATTGTAGTATTTGCACAATATTTAATGCAATAGTCTTTATACATTATTGTGCTTTTCAATATAAAGACACTCAATCTTGGTATGTACTTTTTTTGTATCATTTGATAAGCATGAAGCATTCTTTTTCTGCAGTTAATTCAATGCTATTTGTGCCCAGTCAATTGTACAAAAGCTGCAAGTTAGAACGTGAAGAGCAAATCAATTTATTGCTTGGACTTTATTCCCAGATGTAAAGGCAGTTATCAATATGAACTTTAATCTTTTGAAGTATTCCTTACTCAGTTTTGTTCTCATGTGCCTGTGTTTTATTGCATACCCTCCTATTCCCAAATATTTATGCCACCCCTTGTCCCAGTTCCTTTACATCATATTCCTGTCCCGGGCTGCTATTTTCTTGGTTCGGCATCTAGAAACATAGCTTGCCCATGTATCACCAAGGGTCATTCCCTCCAGCCTGGTGCCCCTGATCTCCTATATGAGAAGCAAAAAAATCATCCATTTTCCATTTCCTGATCTGGCCCCATTAGATCTGTTCTCTACAACTTAAATGATGGGGAAGTGTGTTTGTGTGTGTGTGTGTGTGTGGGGGGGGTCCATTCTCCATTCCTTTAAATGGTGCTGTTAGAGCATTTATGTCTGTTCTACCTATTCTGCCAATAAACAAAAACAAAAATTTTCCATTTTTAAAATGTAGCAAATCACTTGCTACAAATACAACTGTACACTGTAGCAAGTGGTTTGCTAGTTACCACATCATTCACCAAGAAGTTCAGACTCACCAGGTAGGGCGTTGTCATTCATTTCCAAATGCATGACGATACTGTAAGCCTCCACATTGGCAACTCCCAACTGCTTTCCAACACCTTGCATCCAGCAACACTGCTTCTTTTGCCCCACCCTAACTACATTTCTGGCTGTAGCTTTCCTATTGTAAAATGTTACTTTTCCACATTTTTCAAGACCAAACGTCATTCTTAAATCACCTGAGAAAGTTTTAACTATTTATAGTTGTGCCTTCAGACCCTATCTGATGAGCTATAGAATGTTGAAGGATTACAAAACTGTAGCTGGTGTCTTAGAAAAAAGTTGCTATCTGTGAATTAAGCTGCAACTATAGTCCAGTCCATTAAGTAAACAGTGTAATGGGAAAAGGGCAAGACAAAACCACATAGACTGGGAGCATTACTCTAGCTCCAACACCCTAGCCCAAAGGTTCCTAGAATTTATAAACTCAAATGCTATGGAACAACTTGTTACCACTCTCACAAGAGAGGAAAACATACTGGACCTGATCATCACCAACATGGGGACTCTATGTTCCAGACCAGAAGTGTATCCCTCACTGGTAAGATCAGACCATAAACTAATCTCACTGGATATTCACATCCCGACACCACCCCCTGCCCAGAAAACCACAGTGAAAAACTTCTCTAAAGCAATTCACACTCCTCAAAACCGAGGTGGAATCCTTCAAAGCCCCCGAGCCTGTGGAAAATACAGCCCAGACCGCAGAATCCTTTATAAACGCATTCTATGAACACCTTCAGGAATGCATGGATCATGCGATCCCAAATAAAACCAAGACCCAATCCTCCAAAGGCAGACATCCTGTCTGGTGGACCCCAGCCATAAACAAACTATACATAGAAGGAGGAAGCTACTAAATGATAGAGCAAAATTCCAAAAAGGGAAGGCACCTCTGATCAGTATTAGCAAAAAACTACGGGCACTCATAAAATCGTCTAAGGTCAGCTTCGAGAGAAAAATTGCACAGGACACTAAGGATAATCACAAGGCTTTCTTTAGTTATGTTAGGAACCTGGGTGGGAATTCCCAGATATGTTCAGAATTAGTCCAAAATGACAAAAAAATACACCGAACCCACAGACATTGCCAACATCCTAGCTGACAGGTTCAGCACAAACTTGTCCCCCCCCCCACCACCAAAAGGGCAAATATCTATCCCAGCAGAGTGCTGCCCCCCTGACATCTCAGATTGCTCAGGTAAGAGCCGCCCTCTCCAAAGCAAAAAACACAGCATCAATGGGACCAGACGGTGTCCCGGGCTGCGTCCTACATGAACTCCAAGAAGAGCTAAACCCAAACATAAAACTACTGTTCAATCTCAGCCTTACTACAGGATATGTACCCAAAGAGTGGTGTACAGCAACAGTGGTCCCTATCCACAAAGGTGGTGCCTCAACGGATCCTGGAAACTATTGCTCCATAAGCCTGACTAGCTTGGTCTGCAAAGCTATGGAAAGGATCATCATGGACCTCATAAATAAAGATATTGGGGACCTACAGACACTGGACCCTACCCAGTTCAGCTTTGTTAAGGGCAGATCCTGCCTCTTAAACCTGGTTGATTTCTTTGAAACAGTCACCAAGGCCATTGACGAGGGGAAGGTGGTCAACACAGCCTACCTGGATCTCGCAAAAGCCTTCGATACAATACCCCACTCGGGCATTATAGATAAGCTCACCAGCTTAAATAAAAACCCCTATGTCACTAGATGGGTTGCAAACTGGCTCAAGGACAGAACCCACATAGTTAGAATTGCTGGAGCCATGTCAGACTCCAAACCAGTTACAAGTGGCATCCCACAAGGCTCATTCCTGGGACCTCTCTTGTTCGGTATATATTTCTCGGAGGTACAGGCCAACACAGAAGGACTGTGGCTGACCAAGTTCACAGATGACTGCAAACTGGGCGCCATAATCGACTCTCCAGCCAACACAAGCATCCTCCAAAAGGGCCTCATAGAAACAGACAACTGGTGCCAGAGCCATGGCCTCAAGCTAAACGCCAAAAAGTGTATAGTCATCCCCTTTGGCAAAAACAAACTGCCCACAAATTACCACATAGGTGGTAATCCATTAAGTACAGAAGTAATTAGGGACCTGGGGACCCAAGTTAATAGCAATCTCTCATTTGACAACCACGTGGCCAAAGTGGTTAGAAAAACATTTTATATAGCCCACCTAATCATGAAGGGATTCACATCTAGATCAGGGGAGGTCATCGTGCCTCTTTACTCATCCCTCATCAGGCCCATAATTGAGTACAATGCCCCTTTTGGGATGTACCTTACCAGACACCTGCAGCAACTGGAAAGACCCCAAAAGTACCTCACCAAGAGGATCAAAGGGCTCAGACAGATGCCATATGCTGCCCGGTTAAAGAAACTCCAGCTCTACTCAGTGGCATACCGCCTGTTCAGAGGCGATCTGTGCCTGACGTATAAAGCCATGTCCAACACGGAATTAATGGACATGCTGCACCTCAGAAAATCCAAATCCTATCGAGCTACACGCTCGACAGACTTGAACCTCAGCACTAAAATAAATAGGACATGCTGGAGGGACAGATTCATAACCCAAAGGCTCTCTTCACTCTGGAATAAAATCCCAGTCCAGGTTAGGCAGAGTCCCTCATTGACTCTCTTCAAGAGGAATCTTGATGAGTGGATGGGGGATCATAGGTTTACCCCGGGTATCACTTCTGTGTCACTGTTAGACAGAGGCACAGTATCCTAACCTCGAAAAAGGGCGTAGCAAAATTAATTTAAAATGGGTGGCGAAAGCCAAACACATTCTGGCTAGGCTTATAAATGCCCTAGGGCAGATAACCTAGTATGAACCTAAATGCCCTAGGGCAGATAGCCTGGTATGAACCTATGAACCCATAAAACAGTAGTGGTGAAGAATCACTCAAATGTCCTACCTTTGAATTTTTATTCCTGGGATAACAACGTTGTTATTGCTCAACTGCAAAGGTGACTGCCACTGTTTTATAGTCACTGCAATTTAATCATTGTAGGGTGCATTTTGCACATCGATAAATATTCCATAGTCTATGAATATGAGAAGCTGCCAAATGACTTTTTGTAATCTAACCTCACCGTTCTTGGATCCTTCCCCTTTTTACAGCTCTGTTATGACACTGTTTAACAATAGATCTTTTATTCCATAAGACTTTTTACCTTTTTGCTCTGTTGCCATGACTGAATCCTTCTAAATGGCTATAAACGGTGCATTCCCAGAACATAATTCATAGCAAGTTATTGTTCTTATGACAGGTTTCAGATCCCCTCCTAAGGAGGATCATGTTTTTTCTGCTGTTACCCAGGTTATTGTATCCTCAGAATGTAGAAACATCATTTTGACTTAGGGCTGTGTGTGTAAAGATGCTAATACCTTTATAGCCAGAAGTTAGGTACTGCATCTAGATCCAGGAGTTTCAACTTAGGAGCTTTTCTTAATTCTCATTTTTTCTGGCTATTTGCTCCCATTTTACATCCTCTATATGCTTCATATGGTTTCTTTCATCTCTTCCAACCATTTGTATCTATGTCATCTTCAACAGAGTCTCATAAATGCTTCTCCAAAATGTACATTTTTTTATTGTGGTATTCTTATTTCTTTTGTTTCATTTCTCTATAGAAACCTTTTTGAGTCAAATTAATTGATTTTGTATGTTTCCTTTGTATTTTTCTGAATAACTTTTAGGTTTTTCTGCTTAGGTTAATATTTTTAGACTTCTGGACATTGTATGATACATTTGTGTCTGTTTAAATTGTGTGATTTACCACGTCTAAGAATTTTTGATGATCTGTTCTATTTTGTCTGTCTTCCTGCTAAAAGCAAAAAAGATGCTATCTGAAATGGTCAAGAGACTAGACTAAATCAGAATGAAATCCTTAAAAAAGGGACCCAAGGAAAACCAGTAAAATTAATTTGAGGAAGAAAGATTCTTCAACTTAACCAAAGTGTTCTGAGTATTCATTTATATCAAGATTGCCTATGAGAGAAAATCGAACCAGATTCTCCTATTGCGATTATCAGGGCTACTCTACTACTTTCCTGTAGTCTAACAGTGGCACGTATCTTAGTTGCTTTACAGTTCTACTCAGTGCTTCCATGGTGGCATTTTGTTTCCTTTGTTACTGTACATTTTTGCAGTAATGCTTATTAGTTTAGTTGTACAGTAGCATACAATATCCCATGTCACATGATTTTCTCTTAATAGTCCCAGTTACCATGATTTGTTAATCATTTTGGGTCTCTATATTTATTGCATTCCAGTGTCTTGTGATAGTAAGGAGCAGGCAAACCCTGAGAAATAGCTGGCTGTAGAATCACTCCCACTTGTTCCGCTATACAAGAGTAGTCAACCTTGCTAAAAAGGTGTGGGGGAGGATTGTCCTCTGGTAACATATGGCTAATGGGATATTGGAGCTTGTATAGTTATGTGGTTAATGTACCCCCAAATTTGACATTGTCAGCTAAAGCCTGTGAATAATTTTAAATTCAAGAATGAAGCTGCAGCTCTGCTTTTTACTTGCAATGCACGTTTTGGTTATGGAGAAGGCATGTCACTTTTTTTGTCCAGTTTCTTAACCTGCTTAATATACAATATGTTTGCTTTACTCCTGGGCCAGTCAATATACAGCAACATTTACTTGTCCACTCCTCAGATCACTCTGTGATACATTCTATTTCTGTAAAGATAATGTCATAAAAGCCCAAGCATTATGTCTTGCTCTGCATTCACTATTGCTTGCACAAGTAAATGTTTCTTAGGCCTTACTACTCACTGGGTATAAAGACTTAAAACCCATAGTTGGTGTAATATAGCTTACCAAAAAAAAAAAAAGTCTCTTACAGAATTAAACCTAGGGCAAATCCACTGCATGGGACAAAATAAAATATTGTATTAATTTATAATTAACTGTTTCTGTCAGAATAATACACTATTTGCATTATGTAAACATCTACTATAAAGTGGGATCCCTCTAAACAAGTTGGGAGTTTCAATGGGTGAGATTCCATCTGACAGAATCATGACAGACAGTACCATATTTATAAGCATTTCTAGAAATCAAATAAACCAAGCACTTTTATAATAAGATGCTCCTGCGTGACCATTTCTATGTATACTATTCCCACACCCATCACAGTTTATGGTATCAGCTATTTCCATATGATCCTTCGTTTTTCATTTCTCCAAATGTTTTTCCTCCAATAATGCAATAGGAATTGACTCCATTCTTAAGTGCTGACCCTTTCATAAGTAATATTCAAAGTTATGAAGTCCAGTTCCCTGATGGTGTTTAACTTTATGCACCACACTACAGACAATTAATATGAAAACAGAATACCTAGAATGGGGGAAGCATTTTGCCTACCTTTTGTGGGAAAATTAGAAGAAATTATTCATCTCAATTTTTCTTGTGTTCACTTGCATTGAGGATAATATTCATCTCAATTTTTCTTGTGTTCACTTGCATTGAGGATAAGCGTGATGAAAAAAACAGAGCTTATAGATTACGTATCCATCACTAAACAATTCAATACTTTTTGCAGCTTAACCCATCTACTTGTGCAATCAGACTTGTCTGTTGTTCCAAGCATCTCCAGAACATTATTTTATTTATTTTTTTGCACTGAATGCATGAAATAATGACAAGAAAGCAACGTGGTTTCCCTTTCACATTTCTGATCACTGGGTATTTACTTGTTGGAAGCACCATTGCATAGTGCCATGTTACAGAAAATGTGAAACTGATGGAAAAGATTAGATTAATTCTGAAGGAGCAGTTTAAAGGATGCGAGTACTAAGATAGCAATGTCTTTCGGACCACCACAGTGGATCATCGGTCTGCAGATTGATTGGCAGTGGTGTTTTTATGTTGTCGAGTTGCCAGCCTGGCACCCAACCTTCAAAGGCGGCACACACACTCAATACACCTACCTGCATGTCTTTAAAGATTGACTTGACCACAGGGAGGACATGCCAACTCTGCACAGAAGGCACTTCAGCCAAGAATCAAACTGGAGAACCTTTTGATGTGAGGTGACAACACGAACTACTGCAACACTGTGGCCTAGATGGAAATATGGAAACAAGGGAAGGTTTTTCAGAGTGAAATGTATAGGAGGATAGAGTGCTCAATCCCACTTTTTTAAATCTATTCTTATTTGATAGTCTGAAGGGGGAAAAAGTGATTGTCCAGCTATCTATAACCTATGAATGTAGCTTGCAGTGTTAAGACAACACATAAGAGAGTAAATTGTTTGGTTATACTACTTGACAACAAATTGAATCAGATATGAAATATGCAGAAATGTAAAGTTATGCATTTTGGAAGTGACAAACATTGTCAATATAATGTAAATTTTAATGAGAGGAAGACTAAATAAGTTATTGGGTTATGACTTCAAAATGACAGACTGAAAACGTTGAAGCAAAGACAAAAGTAGATGAGTATGGATTTTGGAGAGCACCATTAAGTGAGGAAAAAGGTAATCCTTCTATTGTTCAAATTCTTGTCATCACATTTGTAAACTATCACCCTTAATATGGGCATTTGCGTCTGAAAAGGATGAAACAGTATAGACAGCCATTCATCCATAACCACTTTTTTCTCCAGTTTTACACATGGGATTGGGGTGCCACATCAACAATGATCATCTAGAAACTATGTTCACAGTATTGGGTCTCTAACCCTGCCACAGTTCTAAACCCCCCAACACACACAAGAGCTCTCACAGAGTCAGATCATGGTCAGATAGGGCCTAAGGCAGGTTAATGGACTGCTTCTCAGTTAGCCACAGTCATTTACAGTATATTGTGTTTGTCGAGGACTTGTGCAGAAAGTGGAGCATTATTTTGTGAAGTTATGATGGTTATACTTTTCTGTTCACTAGATCTGAAATCATCATGGAAAGTTACATGCAACTGTGTTGCTAAATACTTGCTGTTATCATGGAAGGCTTACATTTTCCTACCTCAGTTTCTTCCCTCTGAAAATCATGCTTGCCTTTCCCACTTATATTGTTTCCAAATAAAACCATGAATGTAAAAGCAGCTTACTATGATCTCTCTCTTTTACACCTTATTTAGCTTTCCTGTTTTCTATTCTTTGAAGTTTCTCAGCTGGTGTAATAAACAGACACAGATAGCTACTTACCTTACAAAACTTATGATCCAAGCCGAAAGGCAGAGAGGTCTCCCATTTAAGAGAATTTTAGAATGTTATCCCTAACAAATCTCCTGCCTACTCAAGGCTTCCTATAAGCAGTCTCTCTTCTGCAATCCAAGCAATAAACAAATGTCATCTGTAAGTGCTGAGCAAGTGCTGGAAAGAAAAATCTCCCTTGCAAAGCAGGTTGGAAAAGGTACTTCCAGCTAACATTGGATGGAAGAAGGTACAGAGTAGGTGATCGGAGGTTTAAAGTACTGAATGGTCAATAGAGGTTTAAGGCTTGGCCAGGGGCCCAGTCAGTACCTGGCCCTTGTGCTGGATTCAGGCCTGCACACAGTCAACTTTGTGCACAATCTACTTGCAACGTGTCTTTGAAATGTGGAAGGAAATTAGACCACTAAGAGCAAACAGGGAGGACATGCAGACTCCACACAGTATGCACCCCAGCCAAAAATCAAACCAGAGAACCTCTTGCTATGAAGGGACAATGCCTCTCACTGCAAACTATAATGATTTAGTAAAATTATTAAAACCAGGAGTGGTTATCAAATACCATTGTGTTGCTCTTTCTTCAGCAAGGGATGGATGACACAAATGTTTGATGTGTTAACTGTGGACTTACCCACTTACCCTCATAGCCTGTCTGAGTCATGGTTAGAAAATCCTAACTTGCATGACTTACCTCAATGTCCAAGAAAGTTAATTAGATTTCATTACTCTGTTAGGGCTGTCATTTAATATAATGCCCCCTTTAGCAAGCACTTAAACTCAAGTCAATGTTTTCTCAAACAAATCACAGGTTTTAGTAACCTTAGCTACACTGATAGCCTAGAAGCCTTTAATCCTCTAGTCAGTGTCATAACACCTCCTGCGGGGAGGGGGGGATCTCTGCTTAGTCTTCTGTTTTGATTAGGCCACCACATACTTTACTGCATGTACAGGACCTTAAAATCCTTTATCTAAATAGAATCAGTGGTAGAGACCTAAACGTAGACTGCCACAGCAACACTACCAGATAAGTGACAGGTACCCAACTGTATATTTCCCGTTTCTGGAACATCCTGTTTTCACTTAAAGTACTATCCTAACAACCTTTAAAATCAGTCTGGAGTGAGAGAGTTTTGATCCCTCGAGTTCATTTAATTGGGGTTGTTCATTAAGGTTTTAATCCACTTTTTACACAATTTCCTTACTACTTTGAGCAACTAAGAAAAGGGACCAATTTTTATTTGATCCTCACTGAAATATAGAAAGATTGAGTAGTTTTTCCTCCTCACTTCTGTTAAAAGTTATCAATCATATTATTTTGGGTAAAATGGATGATTTGTTTTCTGTCTGTGATATAGGGACACTTCCAGTTTAAGTATTCACACCTATCAACCAGTTTTTCAAGGAGCTTAACACTTGACTCAATTATCGGACCTGTGGGAGCGAGTGATACGAGAGACACTTTCTTTCATCATATGAAGATGGATATAATGGAACTCTCAGAATATGCACTTGAAAGGAGTGTGAAACTAGTATTGAACAGTTTCCTACCATTGGCAAGAATACTTTTCTGCAAATTAAAAAAATGGATTTAATTACTGGCTTGGTTACTAGCTTCATCTAAGAGGATGTAATATATTTATCTAGACCAGCCTGGAATGAGACAAGTGACAGTCCTATAAAAGGGAAACCCAGGCATACATCACAAACTAATATCCAATGTGCTTGCCTCTGATAAGAGTCAGCAGTGTCAAAGCCACCTCACATTCCACATTAGCCACTTTTTACTCTTGGTGTTACCCAGATTCTAAGCAAAGTGAAGCAGTGGATGTTGACTTGAACTTTTATTGGGACTAAAGGTATGCAATAAGATGAGAAAATAAGACTTGAAACCAGTATCTTCCTAGAATTAGCAGCTTGTTCTAGGACATTTGTCCAAAACACTCCCAACACCTGGCAACAACTCAGGATCAGAGAAGATGGTCTGCTTATGAAACAATGATAAAGGGGAAGACCAGGTAGACCTCAACAAAAATGAATACAGCCAAAGACTCTACTACCAAAGTCAAAGTGGTGATTGTGTGGTGCTACACAAGGGTGTTCAAGTATAATTGTGTGATACAGTGACCTTTCCACAGAGATTGATCTCCAATGCCTTTCCTGAATTCATGGGAAGCATAGATCTACTCAAGTTTTCAATCAGAAAGCAAAAGATTCTACTAAAGATCTTTTCAATTTTAGCACAAGGTCTACAGGCTCACACAAATACCTGCTTCACCAGAGAATAATGGCCAGTGATCAAGTGTCACATCAGAATGAACAAGCCACTTGGCAAGTGTGAGTCAACCAGCACAATGGCATGCAAATATAATTATTCGATATAGAAACAAGCTGGCCAAAGTGAGAACCTTGGCTACTAAGAATGTTTCCATGACTGTGAGGGACAATGGCCCTCAACTAAGGAAGTTTATCACCATTAACTTTCTCCAATACTTGTATAAGTAAACTAACAGGTCTGCTGATAAATCTGTTCCATGGACATAAACCCTTTATCGACTGCTATAGCTTGCATTTTAAGACAAATGACCAACATCCATTGTAAAAACTAAGAATCCTCATGTTAGAGGTCATGCTGGGAAATTACTTTATGAAAACCAGACACTCTCAACTAAGGACTGCAGCCTCTTGGCCCCAAAGGAATAAAAGTGAATAAATGTTATTCAATAGTGGCAGCTATTTCTCAGTAATTATGTAGTCATTACTCCTTTACAGTGTTAGTAATTGTACCCAGACTCAAGCTGCTTTGCATACAACTTTGGATTGGATAAAATTTACATATTCACTTTATATGCATCAAACAAGCTTACCTACAAATACTGCATTGTAAAATAAAAGGAAGTGTTTGGACCACACTGCTACCCAAAACTAAGATTGCCACCCCTCATCTTCAAAGTGCAGGGCTTGATCTTGACCTTTGGTTTATTTGGAATTTGGAACCTCTCCACATCTGTTAATTTCCTCCTCTATCCTATAAACATGCTGGCTAAATAAACAAGGCTTTGCATATACCCCACTTACACCAAAATGTAGTTTCTAATAGACAGCCTTCTAAAAGCTCTGATGAACCTCAAATGACTTCTGAGGCAAAACATCCTAATGCAAAAGGCTAAAAGCCACCAGAACTTGGGTACTCTTGACTACAAGATGAGGTTGAATTCCCCAGAAAAATGCATGGTTTGACAGGAGATACAGGTATGAATAGCTGACGCACAAGGTCCATCACAGAGGAAGAAAATTGCTGTAGAGTCACACAAATTAATTAAACTAGCTTGGAGTAATGTGTGAATGCACACTTTTCTGTAACTGCAATGGATCATGTGCCTGTTACACAGTGGAAAACCTAGTATGCTACGGTTTATGCTATTGTTCTTGCTAGCAGGCACACAGCTAGATGAATCCCCCCCAAGCTATAAAACAAGACTATTCTGTATTATACTTTAATTGGCAAACTTCCTCTCAATTAACTATGCCCACCATGGAGCCCTCTTACTCATCCTTCAGATTATCACTGTAGCCCTAGCCCATACTGATAATGCACTCCCAAAGACCATCTTCATTAAACCGCATTTCTTCCTCTGGGGCATACTTGTTTCAGAATTCTGTAGCATACTTTTGTCTTACCTTAAGTTTCTTTTCTGATTTTTTTTCTGTAGCACTCTCGTTCTTGGGGGGGCAGGTCAAGACTGCTCCTTTATCCTACCCCCAATTCCCACCCCCATTATCCCTATACTTAGTCTAACTCCACTCCTCTGTTACACCAACAAACTGCAACCCATCCCAACCTGCTTATCCACATCCAATCCACTTCCATCCTCCACATATTTCCCACTGCGATTCCCTTCCTCTATTCTACCATCCAATCTCTACCTATACTATTCCCTACTTAAACATATTCTTTCCCACATGCTAGCCCTATCTACTACTAACTCTCCCAGTCTCTACTCCTCTTTAGTTTACTTTCTCCTTTCTATCCTATCCTTCTTAGCTTACCAAGTTAATCACCCTTCACTCTACACAACCACCTCCTGTTGTCCTTTCTACTACATCCTTCCTAACTTGCTATTTGAATAACTCTCTACTCTAACCTCCTCATATTACACTACCTTCATACCCTTTCTACTGTTACTCAACTGTAAGCCACCTCCTCCTGGAATTCTTCCTAACATGCATCCATCTAGCACACTCATATGTTTACTCTCACTTTTCATCACACATTTCCTTATTACACATCACTGATCACTACCAGATTCTCTTGCCTCCCAAATAGCCAATCACATAATCCTTTAGCCTCTATCAAATAAACCCCCTTCTCCTATACAAAGTAAAGATTATCCCACTAAAAAACAATATCCATTTTATGCTGCTAAACATTACTACCATCTTTCAAATGTACCTTACCAAACCTATCAAAAACAGCAGCTACTATACTAAACAGATATACAGTCAGTCTTCCTACCTTATCCTTATGTGGAGACATTAACCCCCTTCCAGGGCCCACATCAACCAATCCCATCCACAGTTCCTTACACAAACGTAAGCAAATCCTATAAATATATAGGAATTCTAGAAGATTTTATATATATATATATATATATATATATATATATATATATATATATATATATATGTGTGTGTGTGTGTGTATGTATGTGTGCATATATATATATATATATATATATATATATATATATATATATTTATACACACACACATACACACATATATATATATATATATATATATATAAAATGTACATTACTAGCCTAATAAATGCCTAGTTTTTTCTCATTTTTAACTGCAAATGGTGCATTAAATAATGTTCTACTGTGGCAACATGCATGATACTTCAAAGTGCATCACTTTCTCATGTTAACCACTGGTTTACATTACTTTCTATGAATTGTTTAAATGTTTTTCCAAAGGACTATGCTGTATATTTATTGCATAGAATTTCTGAAAATTACTTGTACTGTGATTATGGTGAATGTCTCTATTAAATGTTCATGAAAATTATTGTAACGTGATGTACTATGTGGGGCTTTTCTCCCTGGGCCTCCGGTGAAAATGGGCAATTTCTGCCCATTGGGACTTTCCCCATAAACAAATGTAAGAATAAATAGATATGGGATGCACAAGCCAGTGCATTTCTTTGTGCCAGTCCCAAGCCCAGATAAATGGGGAGGGTTGTGTCAGGAAGGGCATCCGTCGTAAAACCTCTGCCAAATGACTTATGCGGAGAACATTTCATATTTCCATACTGGATCAGTTGAGGTCCAGGTTAACAACAACCGCCACAAGTACTGTTAGCCAACAGGGTGCTGGTGGATATTGGGCTACTGTTGGCCGAAGGAGAAGAGGAGGAGGAAGGCATGCCCAAAGGCAGGAAGAGAGGAGGAAGGTTAGGAGTGTTGTAGTGAGGGTAGGAACTTTGAATGTTGGCAGTAGGACTGTTATAGGGAGAGCGCTAGCTGATATGATGGAGAGAAGGAAGGTTGATATATTGTGCATGTAAGAGACCAGATGGAAGGGAAGTAAGGCCAGGTGTATAGGAGGCAGGTTCAAATTGTTCTATCATGGTGTGGATGGCAGGAGAAATGGGGTAGGGGTTATCCTAAAAGAACAGTATTCCAAGAGTGTTTTGGAGGTGAAAAGAGTGTCTGATAGAGTGATGTTTATGAAGCTTGAAATTGGTGGTGTAATGATGAATGTTGTTAGTGCATATGCTCCACAAGTTGGGTGTGCGATGGATGAGAAAGAAAAATTTTGGAGCGAGTTGGATCAAGTGGTGGTGAGTGTACCCAAGGGTGAGAGACTAGTGATTGGAGCAGACTTCAATGGGTATGTTGGTGAAGTGAACAGAGGGGATGAAGAAGTCATGGGTAGGTATGGTGTTAAGGAGAGGAATGCAGAAGTTCAGATGATTGTGGATTTTGCAAAAAGAATGGACATGGCTGTGGTGAATACATATTTTAAGAAGAGGGAGGAGAATAAGGTGATGTACAAGAGTGGAGGAAGATGCACACAGGTGGATTATATCATATGTAGGAGGGCCAGTCTGAAGGAGATTGGAGACTGCAAAGTGGTGACAAGGGAAAGTATAGTTAAGCAGCATAGCTTGGTGGTCTGTAGGATGACGTTCGTGATCAAGAAGAGGAGGAAGAGTGTGAAAGAAGTGCCAAGGATTAAATGATGGAAGTTAAAAAAGGGTGATTGTGAGGTGGAGTTCAGGGAAGAGTTAAGACAGGCACTGGGAGGCAGTGAAGAGTTACCGAATAGCTGGGTAACTACAACCGAGCTAGTAAGGGAGACTGCTAGAAAGGTGCTTGGTTTGACATCTGGACAGAGAAAGGAGGACAAGGAGACCTGCTGGTGGAATGAGAAAGTACAGGAGAGTATACAGAGGAAGAGGCTGGTGAAGAAGAAGTGGGATGGTCAAAGAGATGAAGAAAGTAGACATGAGTATAAGGAGATGAGGCGCATGGCAAAGAGAGGTGACGAAGGCTAAGGATAAGGCATATGGAGAGTTTATAAGAGACTGGACACTAAAGAGGGAGAAAAGGACCTGTGCCGATTGGTTAGACAGAGGGACAGAGCTGGAAAAGATGTGCAGCAGGTAAGGGTGATAAAGGATAGTGAGGGAAACGTACTCACAAGTGAGGAGAGTGTGTTGAGTAGATGGAAAGAGTGTTTTAAGGGTTGAAGAATGAAGAGAATGAGAGAGAGAGAGAAGGTTGGATGATGTGGGGATAGTGAATCAGGAAGTAAAACAGATTAGCAAGGAGGAAGTAAGGACAGCTATAAAGAGGATGAAGAATGGAAAGGCTGTTGGCCCAGATGACATACCAGTGGAAGCATGGAGGTGCTTAGGAAAAATGGCAGTGGAATTTTTAACCAGATTGTTTAATGAAATTTTGGAAAATCAGAGGATGCATGAGGAGTGGAGAAAAAGTATTTTGGTACCTATCTTTAAGAATAAGGGTGATGTGCAGAGCTGCAGTAACTACAGAAGGATAAAACTGATCAGTCACAGCTTGAAGTTATGGGAAATAGTGGAAGCTAGGTTAAGAAGGGAGGGGATGATTAGTGATCAGCAGTATGGTTTCATGCCAGGAAAGAGCACTACAGATGCAATGTTTGCTCTGAGTGTGTTGTTGGAGAAATACAGAGAAGGTCAGAAGGAGTTGCATTGTGTCTTTGTGGACTTAGAGAAAGCATATGACAGGGTGCCTAGAGAGGAGTTGTGGTATTGTATGAGGAAGTCAGGAGTGGCAGAGAAGTATGTAAGAGTGGTACAGGATATGTACAAGGTAGTGTGACATTGGTGAGGACTGCGGTGGGAGTGACAGATATGTTTAAGGTGGAGGTGGGATTACATCAAGGATCAGCTCTGAGCCCTTTCTTATTTGCAGTGGTGATGGACAGGTTGACATGATATCAGACAGGAGGCCCCGTGGACTATGATGTTTGCAGATGACATTGTGGTATGTAGTGAGAGTAGCGACCAGGTTGAGGAGACCCTGAAGAGGTGGAGATATGCTTTAGAGAGGAGAGGAATGAAGGTCAGCAGGGATAAAACAGAATATATGTGTGTAAATGAGAGGGAGGGTAGAGGAATGGTGAGGATGCAGGGAGTAGAGTTGGTAAAGGTGGATGAGTTTAAGTACTTGGGATCAACAGTTCAGAGTAATGGAGAGTGTGGAAGAGAGGTGAAGAAGGGAGTACAGGCAGGGTGGAATGGGTGAAGAAGAGTATCAGGAGTGATTTGTGACAGACTGGTACCAGTAAGACTGAAAGGGAAGGTCTACAAGAGGGTAGTGAGACCAGCTATGTTATATGGGTTGGAGACAGTGGCATTGACAAAAAGGCAGGAGTCAGAGCTGGATGTGGCAGAGTTAAAGATGTTAAGATTTGCACTGGGCATGAGTAGGATGGACAAGATTAGGAATCAGTATATTAGAGGGTCAGCTTAGGTTGGACAGTTTGTAGACAAAGCAAGAGAGGCAAGATTGCGTTGGTTTGGACATGTGCTGAGGATGGATGCTGGGTATATTGGGCAAAGGATGCTAAGGATGGAGCTGCCAGGTAAGAGGAAAAGAGGAAGGCCTAAGATAAGGTTTATGGTTGTGGTGAGAGAGGATATGCAGGCGGTTGGTGTGAAAGAGCATGATGCAGAGGACAGGAAGAAATGGAAACAGATGATCCGCTGTGGCGACCCCTAACAGGAACAGCCGAAAGATGATGATGATCCATGGATTGCCCACAATCAAACAGATATCACTGCTGCTACCAAGACCTGGCTAAAACCTTATATTAAGGACTCAGTTTCTCCTTCCAGGCTTTGAAACTATAAGATCTGATAGTCCCAGCAAAAAAGGAGATGCTGTCACACTCCTTTTTCCCCACCACACAACTACAATGTAGTTCCCTACACAAATACTATTCCAAAGTTTTCTAATGCCGAAGTTCTTATCTTTCCTAAAAAGGAATAACTGTAAAAAAATTGTGTACAATAGTTCTTTACATATCCCATGGCAACAGCATACCCTAACTGGAAGAGATCCTTGCTTATATTTCCAATATTAAAAATGAAATTGATGTCAATTGGCTGCCCTCTGCTGTAACTTCCCACCTTCAAATATTAATCTATTTAATTTTGCTGCGCTTATCAATTCTCCAACCAGACTTAACAGAAACAACGAACTGCTATAAACAAATAAGGAACCTGACTAACTTTAATCCACTGAACAACAACACATTAAAAAAAGATCAACTGGTGTATGCTAGAAACAGTCCTTTCTAGGTAAACTAGATAGCCTTGCACCTCTGTCTATAAAGAACCAAAATCAAACATGCCACAAAGCTGATTAAGCCTACTAAGGAACTTAAACAAGCCAGGGGAAAAATGTAGAAGCAAATAAAAACCCACCAGACCTGTTAAAATTTAAACTTCACAATCAGGTAAAAAGACTAGCAAACAAAAACAATAAAAACGTCAGACCAACCATAAACGGAACCCCAAAAATTCTGGAATTCCATTACATAACTGCTAAATCTGGCACAAAGAGCAAACCAAGTGTATATCTTGACAAAACATCAAGAAATAGCCTAATTCTCAGTTTATCAACACTATAGCATACATCACTGCTGATTTTCCCCAAGCACACTGCAGCACATTTTTTACGACACCATCAAAGCTATTCTCAGACTCCACTTCCACTACACCCTCCCATTATTCTCATGAGGCCTCTACCCACTCTAAAACCACTCAGTCTCATTCCAACAGGTACAATAAAAAGACTTCTTCTCATGCACAAACCTTGCCCTAATGCTTCCTGACAACCTACCCGTGAAATATCTAAAACTAGGAGCTGAAGCTATTTACTGTGCAAGTATACGTCTTAATAGAGCCATCCAAGAATACAATGTCCATAAAATCTGTAGAAAAGCATTTATTCTTCCTCTTCATAAAGGTGGTAACAGTACGGATATCTAAAAATTCTGACCTATCACCATTCTCTCTCCTGTCTCAAAAATGTATACATATTCAACTTCTAAACTTTCTACTTCACAACCAAACCCCATCTCCCACACAACATGGATTTAGACCAGGCCATAGCAATTCAACTGCTCTTGCATCTTTTATGGACACAGTTAATAGAGCCTGAGACCCTGGTAAAATCATCTCCTCCCTTTTTCTAGACCTTTCAAAGGCATTTGATATGGTCTCTCGTCCGCTACTTTTAACCCAACTCTCTAAGATCAGCCTCCCACCTCCACACACAACTGGTTCTCAAGTTACTTGGCAGATAGATGACAGGCTGTTAAATGGCAAAAGTCCCTCTCTTCTTATCTTAACACATCTACCAGGGTCCCTAAGGCTCTATACTAGGACCCCTCCAATTCAGCATTTTCTTTAATAGTTTTCATGCTGTCAGAGATCACTTATTCAATAAGCTGATTACAACTATTATATGGTCTGCTGATTCCAATCTTCAACAAATAACTCAAATGACCTTTACCTCCACTGAGACCTGGATGTGCAACAATCATTTATCCTTTAACCCAACCAAAACCAACCTCATACTATTCACCCAAAGACCACTCCCTTAAACAAGGCTCACTTTATTATACTTTCTCAAAACCAATTGAGGTTGTTACCCACAAAAAACTTATAGGAGTAATTATAGATGAACACTTGAAATTTGCCTTGCATGTACAATATAATATCAGCAAAACTCACAAAAAGCTAGGAGCTAGGGATCCTCTACATGCAAACACTTTTAGCCCCTCTACAAAACAAGCCCTCGCTACCACTTACCTACTATCCTCCATGTATGGTGTCCCACTACTTACTAACCTTCAATCCTCTTTCAAAGCTAAGCTTGAGACATGTTATAATAAAATCACCACGTCCACTACAACCACCACTCTACCCTGCTCTGTACTGTCTAAACTGGCTAGAACTACCAAGCTACCTCTCCTACTTGCAATTAACTATGGCACACAATCTTTAACTCTACAGATGGTCTTGCTCTTAGTTCAATATTTAATCTTCCAACGTAACCTCCCACATGCAAGAATCAGCACCTTTTGCAGGTACACAAACTAAACTTGCCAGCCGGCCAGCTTCTTTACTCTTGCTCTGTAGCCAAAAATTGGAACGCCCTACCATTAACTATTAGAACTACTCCATCTTCTCTTTCAAAACTTCTCTACAAGCTTACCCATCTTTTATCCGGAATTGTACTTGTACAAAGTCTCCACCTTTCAAAATCTTTGCATAATGACACTGATGTTTTCATATCCACTATCTAATAATGTTGAGTGAAAACCTTACTATTCTAGTGCCAGAAAGATTTATATAATGTAATCCTTTTTAAATTTAGCTGTTCTCTGCCAATTTACCATTAATTCATTTCATTAACTATTTTGCCTTTGTTGTATATACTTTTGAAATTTATTCACAGTGTATGTATTCACCTCTATGTTCATGTTATTGTGGAGCTTTTCTCCCCAGGCCTTCACAGAAGATGGGCTGTTAATGGCTCAGTAGACTGTCCTGGTAAACAAATGCAAATACATACATACATACATAATGAAGGGGGCACAGATAACTGAAGGCTCCCTTAAGAGAAAGTTGTGAGAAGTTAATATCTCAAGAGAAATTTTGCTCAATTTAATTTTGGATACCGGGAGCCTGAAGTAAAAAAAACAAAAAAAAAAATGGAGAGTAACCAGTCTTCCTACATAATCTTTATCACCCAATAAAACCCAATCTGGCATCTTCAGAGACTTGATCCTGAGCCCAGATTGTCAGGAGTAGTCAACAGCGGCTACCCTATGAACTGAGAAAGAAAGAAACCATGGTAAGACTACAACGTATACAGTACAAATGCTTGGCAGGGCTCGGGTGAACATCTTGAAAGGCTTCTGATCCAATTAACTGAGCTGGTAACCCCATTATTGCATCAAATCCAACTCACTATAGTAGCCTACACCATTAGTTCTCACACCAGATTGGATCGAGGGAGAGATGAAAAACTCAGACCAAAACAATCTGATAATTAAATTACCCCTAGACATCACCAGACTATGAAAACTGGGAATCAAGTACACATATACCATGAATAACCCAAACAGAATTAAACCATCTCATGCAGCCTAAAACAAAATACTCAGCATTTTTATATGATGGACTCTCAGAGCAAATAGGATATAGCTGCAGTTGTCAAATATCCTGAGATTAAATAAACCAAAGAAACAGGGAGAAACCTTGAGGAAAAACAAGGAATCAGAAACTCTCAAGGCAGTCGCAAAGTGAAGCAGGTTGCGCTATTACACAAACTCAAATGTACACATGCAAAGTGGATAGAACAATTTAATAAATAAAACATTGAGTGCTTTTGTCTCCACACAAAGGACTTCACCATTAAAATAAATATAAAACCACACTTAAATAGCAAGTTCAAAGGGACACACGACATTAAACAACCAATCATATCCATGAACACTCCGTTGAAAAATTAAACGGCAGTTGAATAAAAACCTTAATGCAATAAATCAGTATAAACAGTAAACTTTTGTGAAATGTAACCAAGTAAAAAAACTTTTTTCCATATAAAAATAAAAACCGAGCAAACCTGTATGTTTGAACAAGGCATGGAGAATTTTTAAATCATACTTTTGTTCATATACAAGTTTAAGAGCATATTCAGTTTTGCCAATATAAAAATAGTGCACTATTTTTTTTATAAGAGAACAAGTTTTAACGAATATTGGGATCAGAAACTAGACTACTGGGAGCTTCTTTGGCAGCTTAGATTAGCTGACCAGCCTTCTGGTTTAAATAAGATTTCACTTAACTGTTCTCAAAATGCATACAGTTGCATTGTCGTTGGAGGTTGTAACTTGTTTTTACTGGTTGTTTAAGGTTTTAATGAGCATCAACTCATTTAAAATATGTTTAAAAGTAAAACTACTTCATAATTATGTGTACAAAAAGTGGTGCTACATATTTTATAGTAAAAGCACTGGTATAGTGCTTTGAGTGTGGCAAAAAATCTGAGCAGTTAAGAAAAGGCATGTAGTTGAACATGAACACAGCTTGAAAATGGCTAAGCAAGAGGGAATAGATGCTTTTTGGCATACCACAGAAGGCGGACGATTTATAAAAAATTGATTTTGCATTATATCTAGCAGCATTCAAAGCAGAAAAAAAGATTCCCAGTCTTATTAAATGTAGAGAGTACAAAAATTAAGTATTTCATATGGTTGTAGCACCAGTCTAGCCATGTAAAAACATCGAAAGTTTTCAGTGATTTGCTTAAAACCTTTGAAATTAATGCATTTGACATATATTAACTAAAAAATAAATAATATGCTGGCAGAATGAAAACTATTCAATTCAGTATCCCAGGTGTCCTCAACAAGCCCTCTGTAAGAAGTCACTAAACACCAAATTCCAAACATATTCAAGTACATCATCACAATTATTCAACCTGCTCCTTATCCATTTAAAACCGGTCTACATCAGCTTAATCTTTACTAAGGCACCCATCACCTGTTCACATACCTATTGTGATACTTGGCATTGATCAAGCCAAAGTATAATACCTCTTTGGATGTATGTCACTAGACATATCAACCAATTAGAGACCCCTAAAGGTTGCTAACCAAACAGACCCAGGCCTATCGTCCATGAACTAACAAGACAAATTTCTAATCATTTGTCTTAATGGTTTTAAAGAGAGGATCTCTCTCTCTTAGGACATCATTTAAGACCATATTGTCCTGGAAATCATATATGTCTGCAAGTAGAATATCTCAACCAGTACTAGAAACAGACACATCTTTAACAAATAAAACACAGAGGGGGGCAGATTTATAACCAAACACGTTAAACCACCATAATCAAATTTCTCCTCCATGTTATTCATTGCAGCTCACTTTCTTTAAACATAACCTAGATGACTGATTGGATATTGACAGGCTCTCTTGGATTAAGTTTTATGGCCATCCTGGATGAAGATGATTTGGCCTGAGGAATGATAGTGGCAAGGTGTGAATGTTCATTGTCTTGTAATATCTATGAATTATTAAGTTTGTCTGCATTCAGACCCCATTGTACCATGTTAAAATATGCATTGCATCATACTTCAGTAACAACCCCTGTAAGTCACCCATTTGTTATCGGCAAACATGGCATATTTAAATCAATGATACATCCCCAGAGTGACATTCATGTATAAGCAGAGCTACTTAACTAAATGAGAAGGCATACTTGACCTTCTGTGTATGTTCTTGCATTCATGTTTTCAGTATTTTTAACCGTTCTTTCAACAAATAAATACTGAAAATTAGTAATAGACCAACTTTTGTCTTCCCTTATATATGGGTATGTATCACTTCTACTATCTTTACTAACACTTCTCAACTTGGAAAAAACTACTTTTTTCAACTTATTCTTAGTCAATAAGTTATACAAAGTTAATGTCTTAGTAAATGCAGAAGTCTAGGAGTAATCAAATGAGATGCAAGAACTTTCTGGTGTATATGGTAGCAAGCATGGCCAGTTTGGAGACCAGCTAGCAATCGTTAAGAGGTGTGCGTCTAGTACAAGTTGTGAAAGCATACAAGATCGATCTGACACCTGCTCAATTAAACATGGCAGTACCAAATGAAATTTGAACTTGAATCTTGAATTGCAGAATGTTTTATATTGCATACACAAAATCAGATGAGAAATAGAATTATTCTTGAGCATATGGTAGAGCTGAGAACAGCAGCTGAGCATTGCCATCTTGAAGGGTGGAAACTACATTAGGAGACAGATTTGTATGTAGCAAATAAACATGCAAAGGAATTTGCAGGAAGCAATAATGGATCATACAAAATGGAAAGAGAAGATTAACCTTATCATGCAATGGATTTCCATCTTTATACTGGGAAATAAACTGTCAGATATTATAATTCACTTGAAAGATTTATACAAGAACCTTTGGATGGAATCAGATATTTTTTTCTCCCTCCAGAGTCCTTATTCCTTTAAGTTATACTTCCCTGCCCAATAAGCCCACCCACCTTCTGTCTGACAGCTCAACATATTTGGTTTATACTTCTGACACTCAGCCCACACCGCTACTAAGTGGAGTTCTACCTTCATTTAAGGGGTCTGAGGATTTTTTTTTTCTTTTTAACTTGCCTACATCCCTCCCTATGTGCCTAGCATACAAGCTATGGTGTGTGCTCCACCACCCCAGCCCCAAGTACATGCACTGATCCATTTATCCTCCCCCTCAGCTCTCAAGGCCTTTGCTAGAGCTCAACTGGGGAGACACCAGCACATACCCTTCCTCTCAGAATAGGAATGTCTCATCCTGCCTGCCAAGTCCAAACACCTTAAGTGCTAATCAAACTTGGGCTGCCTGGGTAGTGGTAAGGGCTTTATCACTCTACAGCACTAGAGTGATCTCTCCACCACCAGAGCAGTGGAATCAGGTATAATACACATCCTTTTGTTAACCAGATTGGTCTCATTAGGCTAGTGACCTCTTTTAGGGAAGCTCCAAGGTGTTATTTATAATACTAGAGGAAATTTGGCCAGGACATCTGGGAACTTCCTCTACTCATAACTGTTGTGAGAATGACCCATTTTGGAGAAGCACTTCCTGTTTCCATTCCTGGCATAGTGGCAGCCCAATGAAACAGGAAGGCAGATGGAGAGATGGAGTGATGAAAGAAATTGAGAAAGCAGACAGACTGGAGAATGTCTGAAGGATTTTGAGAAAATATGTTTCAATGAAACCTGTTTGATGGAGATGAGTCAACAAATGATGGATGTATAATTACAACCCTCCAGTTGGGAAGGTTACAGGATGATTTAAAGAAATGGTGATATAGATTGAGCCTGGAAATGGAGATATTTCCTGGGGAAACATTACAGAGAAATAGAAAATGATGCAGAGACCATCCTAAATAGTGGAGAAAAACATGCAGAGAAAATAAAATAAGACAAAAGTTGAGTAGCAGAAAAGGCAGAAGAAAATGAAAAACAGAAGTATGTGGTAAGGATTCAAAGTAAAGACGAAAAATAAATGGGCAGGTGTGAATTGCAGGACAATTTAATAGCTCTTTTGGGTGTAAAAGCACATGAAGAAAGAATTTATTCACACTAACAAACATTTTGTGACATTATATTTGAAACTGTTTTTTTTTTCAATGGGATATTTTCTTGGAGAATTTGAAGACAGATTGTAACCCATAGAATGTTTCTGATAAAAGCATTCAATAGGGAAATAAAAAAAAAAGTTGTCTGCACAATTTTGAACAAAGTAGAAAGACTTTAAAAGAACATTTGAAAGCATTGTGTATAGTACTGGATGTTTCAAAAGTTTGACAAAAGGGGTTTATGGATTGGTTGCTGGGGTTGTAATATTGTGTTAAAATGTGAAAATAAACATACATATACCAAAGCATGATAAATATGGAAGGGAATGGGAGTGTTATAAAATACTGGTGACAAACTTTTTCTGTGGAAAAAGACATACAAGTTACTTTCACAAAAGAAAAATGTTATAGTTGTGGGGAAAAGGGACATAATGCAAAAATGCTTATTGAAATGTTATAAATGTAACAAAATTGTGCATTTATGGATGGATTTCAAAAATGAAAATGAGTAAGGATAAAAGAAAATGAATAAAATGGAAACAGAAGAAAATGTAGAGGACAAAAATAGTTGAGGAGATAGAAGATTCTGAAATAAATGATGAATAAACCTGGTGGGGTAGTGAAAGAAAGAAATAATTTTATTGTTAAAAGGATAAAAGAAATTTTAAAGGGACAAGTACAAAAGGAAAAAGAGTGGAAATGGATGAAAAATATAGAGAGAGCTAGAGACTGGTGTTTGGTATAATGATTAAGGTGTTTAACTTGGACACAAGGTAATGTTTAACTTTCATCTCTAGGAAGGAAATTAGCTAGGCTAATGGCCTATTAAGAAAGCTAGCCTAGTATTTCGCTATGAACTTATGAAACCATTAATCAAGGGAAAAGGAAAGTGATAATTTTGGAGCACTTTCTGTACATGTGAACAGTATTAAGAATATAGTAAGAACAGGAATTTGGTGGCTTAATACATGTGATGTAGATTTAGTTATATTAGAAGACAAGATTTTTAACAAATGAAGATAGATTACAAATTTGGGGGAGGAAAGAAACTGGTATTTGGAAAATGGGAGATGTTCTAGAAAACCCATATTTTGTTAAAATACAATAAAGGTATCAAATGCAAGAAAAATTAAGATTAAGCATTGCAGATTTAGAACATGTATACAGAATTACATTATATGTTTATACTAATTGTAAACAGGGGGAAAGCCCATTTCATTTATCACTACATAGTCAAAAATCTGACATGATTATTATAATAAAAGGAGACCGATTTAAGAGTAGAGCATAAAAAGAAAGGAAATGATACAAGAAGGGATATGTACAAAACTGAAACAGATTTTATAGTATCAGGTTTAGTTATAGGAGAAGGGAGGAACTTAAACAGGATTTTCTCATCTTGCAATATGGCTAGAGATAAAGGAAAACAAGGAATATATAAAATAGGCAAAGGAATAAAAAAGATAAATGAGAAAGCATGAAATGGAGGAAGCAGATTAATGTAGTTACGGAAAGATACTACTATGAGAACATTTTATAAAAAATGGTTTAAATAGTAAATATTTAGGGAAACTGGCAATATGATCTGAAAAAAGTAGCAAAAGAAAAATAAAATAAAGATGCATTGGAAGATTTAGAACATAATACAGAATATAAAATACTGACAAAAAAAGAATTGTATGAAAGAAATCAAGAAAAATACAAAAATTGTTACATCAGCAGAAATTTTTACAAGGAAAAGTTGCAGTAAGTTACTTATGCAGATTAATAAAAGATGATAGTGTAATGAGTGAAAATTTTTAAAAGGAGAAATAAATAATTCAGGAAAAAATTCTTAATGTATACAAAAAATGTTTAAAGAAAAAGGTGGCATTAAAACATGTGGAAAGTAAAAAAAAATGTTAAGAGCAAAGAAAGAATAGAGCTGGAAAAGAACATTTCTTTAAATGAGCTAGATAAAATATTAGGACAGGTAAATATGGACTAGAGTATGAAATGTATAAAATAATGATTTGAATGTCTAAATGAAGGTTTACGTATAAAGAATTATGTAGTGGAATACTTAAATTTATATGGAAGGAGGAAGATAAAAGAAAATAAAAAAAATGGAGCTCTAAGAAAATACAAAAAAGTTGAAACTAAAGTAGAAATTATAATAGAAGATGTCATATTTAGTATAAAAGGGAAGGGTTGTAAAGAATTATTGATAGTTGCAGAAACTGTGGATATTATGAACAGAAAACGGAAAATCATTATAGGATACCTTAAGGCATTTGACAATAGGATATGAAATCTTAAGGGTAATAATGAAATAATATAATAGTGAGAAGGTTGGGAAATTATGTATGTCAGCATATAGTAATAAGTAAACATACTGTTAAATGGCTGGTATAGCCATGAGATATATATGAAGAGTGGTGTAAGACATAGATGTCCAATGAGTTCTATACTCTTTGCATTTTTTATGAATGTGGTAGTAAGTGAAATAAATTACAAAATGAAGATAGGGTATATAGCACCTGAAGGGTTAAAGAATTCCAGTTCTGTTAACATATGCAAATTACATTATAATTGCAAAACTCAAAATTTAGCTAAAAATAAGTTTCACAAATGAGTGTCTAGGGATAATAGGGGTGGCTTTAAATAAAGAAAAAAGTAAATGTTTAGGTTTTGTAGTGGACTAGGGGTACATATTTTACAATGAATAAAATGTGTGTTAGGTATAAAATTTGGGAATAATGTAAGAATTCAATGGAGAAAAAAATAGAAGAAATAAAACAAACCAATGTTTTCTGGAGAACATAGAAATTATCATTCAGAAAAAAGGCTTAATTGATAAATTCAGTACTGATGGTAAAGTATCATACTTGGCAAGTGCATTTATGTTACCAACAATATTTGAAAACAAATTGACGATAATTTTTTGATTTATATGAAGTTATAGATCAAACCTAGTAAAAGTTTTGAATGTAAATAGAGGTGGTGGGTGTAGGGTTAATTAACCCAGTGGTATATGCTGCTTCATTAAATTTGTATAAAATGTTAAAGTAGAAAAATGAAAAAGAGCACATTTTAAATATGTAAATAAGTTATTTTTGTATATAAAGGCTTACTCTTTTCAATAGATGCCATGGAATCCTTTATATCCACCCGAGCTACCACCAACAAAAGCAGAAGGGACCTTTGTTTAACATCACATCTGAAGGACAACACACTCAGGAGTGCACCACCGTTATGCTGCACTACAGTGTCAGCAATTAATAAACCAGATGTAGGAACAGAACTCACAGCTTCTGTACCAAAGTCAAGCATGCTACCTGTTGTGCCACTGACATTGCACATACTTGCGTGTGTGTATATTATATATGTATATTACACAGTGTGTGCATGCATGCATATGTGTTTGTGTATATATTTATATGACCGAGATGTGGCTTTGTAGACTCCTATGATGGAAGGTGCAAGAAGCCTGGCCTCCTGCAAAAAACAAAAAGAAATATTAAAACGTACTGTCTACTGTGATGTTATAAGGTAGTGCCATCTATGCCATGAAAAGTAGGCAGTACATGTGTAACATATGCCAGCATAGCTAGTTGGAGTTTTGTAAAGAATTTTATGTCATGTGACTATCACACTGATTTGTACAGATGCCTGTGTTAAAAATGTATTTGTAAAGTTGCTTGTGTTAAAAATGCATTAACAGTGGGTACTGTTGGACATAAGAGATATGCATGCAAGTCAGACAGTATTATAACTAAATGTACAAGTTTCAACAGAGAATTCTGGAAGGGAAGAGGTTAAACTCAGTCCAGCTAATTTTGAAAAATAGGTTGAAAATTAAATGAGTTGGTTTAGGCCATAAAGATTTTATCTTCTAGATCTGATTGCAGCCAGAAACAAAAATGTTTGGGAAAACTAGGACTAGGAATAATACTGTATTGTCCTTGGTGAACTAATTGCTACCCTGGAAGGGTGGAAGTTTTTGAAATTGTTTTATAGCTTTCAGATGCTGAAACAGATCTTAGCAAAGCTCTGGGTGTGTATTGTTCAGAGTCAGGTGACCAGAAGAGATGTCATTCTATAACAAACACTGAAATGCTTTTTTAGATATTAGTGAGATGACGGCACTCTCGCAGCAGCACTTTGTTTTTTAGAGCCTGACAAGGAAGATCTCACACATCCTCACTCCACATCTTGCCTTGCAGTAAGCAACTTAACTAGGGAACACTAATTTAGTCAGTCAGGAAAATGTAGTGAGATTAGTTAAGTATTATTTTCTGCATCTGTGTGAATCGATCCAACTGTGTTATTTTTTTATACATCTCCTGTGATTGAAACTTAACATCTAAAAGAGTACTTCTGCTTATTTTAGTGACTGTGGCTGCTCCTGAAAGCCTTGCTGCATTGGTCAAATGCTACCATTTGTATTAGTATAAATTTTACACAGTATAATTGGGTACACTTGCAAGAGCCTTAGAGTAGCTGACTGGCAGCAGTATGATTGCCTTAGTCTGGGCAGAGGGGGTCCAGCTGGTAAATCTGTACCAGCCTTTTCTAAGGAGTGTGTGTGTATGTGTAAAAATCCTGTGTGCTTTGTAAAGGAAATTGTGCTTGGTGCAGAGAGCTGTATCTGAAAATACTATGTATGCATATCTGCTCCTAGTGGCAGTCACTCACAGATGTCTGTGGTAAAGATTGAGGCTCCTTGATTACTGGCCCAGAGTAGAGACTGTCACATCTACATTCATTCTTCTTTAGCTTTGCTGTTATGTTCTAATAAATCTTAGATACACAATTAGGAGTCTCAATTACAAGACCGCATCCAACACACACTCCCTACCCACCTACCAAACACATCCTTACTTCACAAGCGCACAACTTTCTAATTCCTCCCCAATTTCT
Organism: Protopterus annectens; assembly: GCF_019279795.1. Lineage (NCBI taxonomy): Eukaryota > Metazoa > Chordata > Ceratodontiformes > Protopteridae > Protopterus > Protopterus annectens. The sequence goes on along the minus strand of NC_056748.1, from coordinate 1,168,737,293 downwards.
TTTTAACAAGTCACATTAACAACCCTTTATTAGAAGCCTTGCTACCCTTACATTCCACTTATGATCCTTAATTTTCCATCTCAGCAGTTCAATATCCAACATTTGCAAACATTCAGTACCTAGCCCTCACCTTGCCAACTCTGTTTTACTCAAAATTATCTGCTCTTAGTATTTCATATATTCATCCATATCCCCTCATCTCTCATGTACTCCTACCAGCTTTTCAGTCTTCTGTTTAATTCCCTTATCTTCCTGCCCCTTTGTTTCTTTATCAACCACATTATCAGCCTGACTGCTCGATGTTGTTTTACTAATCTCTGTACCATCTGCCTTCAGTTCTTCATCATTTATTCCACTAATTTTGACTCCTAAATAATTCTCTCTCTGAGCTAATTTATCAGGTTCCAGCTACAGTCCTTCTGTTCTCCTACCTCCCATCACCAAAACACAAACAGCATGGTCCAAGAGCTCTGTCAGTTGGATTCTCCCAATCTCCTTATCCACAAACTATCAAGCCAGCTAGCACATTTCCTCTCATTCCTAGAAAACAAGAAACCTGTTTTCTTCCCCTTCCCTCCACTCAAGTCACCCAAGCTTGCCCATGTCCTTGCCCAAAACACTCACACTTTATAAAATTCTATAGCTTTAAAATGTCTTTCTCCAGCTACATAATAATAAAAATCCCCTAACCACCACCCTGTCCTCTTCCCATACTCTAATCCTTGTATACAGTTTTACAATAATTCCTGTCCAGCCTTAGTGGAACCATTAAAGGATACAAGGACCACTCCATCTACCAGCTTTTCTTTTCTCAAACCATCGCTCAAACCCCCTCAAAAATCTCATCCTCTCTTTCCTCTCCCTTACACCCAACTCACCCCTAACCACTGAAAATTTTCCTAACAAATTTTTTAACTTCTCATCTCTGTCACAACAAAGCAACACTGTGTAATCCCTCCATTTAAAGTTGGCTAATAGAGTCACCTTTTGATCAGATTCTGCTGACACCTGCTGCTGTTAAAACCGCATCTCTCTTGCAAATTTATTACATTTGAAGAGGTCCCATTGGCCCTCGAGAAGGCGTTAACCCTACATTCCCCCTAAAAGACAAGTGCTGTCTCCGATAAATCATAGCTACAACAGTGTCCCTAGCCCCCTTAATTTGGTCAAGATGGCTCCAAAACCAGCTACCCTTCTTGCCTCCCTGGTTCAATACACTGACAATTCTACACTTATGTGCTTCCTTCTACATACAAATTCAAGATATAACACAACTCTTTCTCAGCTATTGAGTCATGACTTACTGCATAACAACTCATACTTAACCACAGTAGAACTAAGTTCATCTTCTATCCCACTAGAGCCACTGACCCCCTTCCTACCTTCACCATCATAGCTATAGATAAAACAAATCACACCAGTATTCTACACAAAGCTCTTAGTTGTCATAAATGTTAAAAATATGAAATTTGTTATATACATATCCCAAAGTACATAAAAAATTAGAAACACTCTACTAAAACAGGCAATTTCAAACCAATGCTATTAATGTGGCCACTGCTAGAATGCACCTTCTCTCTACACTTCTAAGCTTCACCCATTCTCATCAACCTGTAGAATATAGGCATTGCTAAACTCAAAAATCACTGAATTCCTATTTTTTTCTCTTAGCCTAAAATGACTTCACATTTGACTTAGTTTAAAATTACCTCACTAATTTGTGTATTAGCCTAAATTCACTTCACCTACCTGTTTGTTTTTTTGCCTAGTAATCACCAAATTCTACATGTTATTTAACTCAGAATTACTCTGTATAAAATAACTTGTAAATATGCTTTCTGCCTTGCTAACCTATGTACTTATCAATTTAATGGGAAAAAGAAAATTTGTATTATGATTTTTTTTTGTTTTGTTACATCTTTGTCTTGTGTATCCTTTATTAAATGTACATGCAAACTCCTACATGTCTGTGATACACTATTGTGATTATTGTGGAGCTTTTCATCCCATGCCTCTGCTGAAAATGAGTTTCCACCCAGTCAGACTTTCCCGGTAAACAAATGTAAAATGTCTCCTCTGCAGTCTTCATCCAATATTCTCATTCTTCTATGTATCCTTTGACCTGTCCTCCTCCTTATTCTCTCCCCCATGTGCCTCACCACTGTTTCAGTAGTGCCTGAGAATTATCTCTCATAATTCATTTTCCCACTATAGATCATCAGATTTTCTTCCCCACTGCTACACCTATCTTCATTTCTACAGTACTGTTCAAGATGTACAGTAAATCGCACCCAGCTGTAACAATGTAACATTTTTATTCCCCTAAAAAGTGAAACCTTAATGCCCAGCACAATATTAGCAACACAGCTCAAAATATACTAAAAATTATTTACATATTAAACATTTCCCCCATACTCGCATCATCTAACATTAAGATTTTACAATATGGTAACCCTCACATATACCAACATTATCCATTTCACCCAAATAGGAATAGTAGTGTGCAACTTTAATGTTAACTGACAAACCCACACACCCATTACAATATAGTTCTGCATGGCCTATAAAGGCCTATTTTAGTAAAAATACAAAGTTTCATGCAAACAGAACGTCCTTGACTGGATTCTAACCTCAAGTCCTGACAACTCCTCCCATTCAAGAATGTCACATTCCTGAAGCAAACTTTTTGTAATATTTATAATCTGACAGTCCATCAGAATTAGTGAAGTGCAACACTTTAAAGGGTCAGAAGCAGAAAAAATGTCTGTCTTCCTAGACATTTTAGAGAGGCATAACTGGAATCCACAATTACAACTCCCACACGGTCAGTTTCCTGTTTTCACAACATATAGATATAGCTACAGGTGTATACAGTAAACAATACATTTTTGTCAATCTAATGATTTGGCTCACAGGTGATAAAACATTAATCAGCGGAGGAAATCCCGTATTCAGTAATGTTCAACATACTTCAGTCACTCCGACTATGCCATGGTCTCATGCATAAAAATTACCCAATCTCTACAAGCAGTGGTCGTAATTCACTGCCAGTGCTAATGCATTTTTGAACATTAACCACATCATTAATTATAGTTAAAACATGAATAAAAAATCAACAGCCCTGCACTAACTTAACTAGATCATAGGAAACGGCAAATAGTTTTCACACTCGTTACCTCAAAGTTGCTTTCATCATATCCTCCCCATCAACATGCTCCCCTTAACTGCTTCAGATTGCACCAGTGTTCACCTTCATATTTATCTTGATTTAAAATGAACTCATGTCAGATAATCTCCCAAATGTTTACCTTATTTTGTCACTTGATGACATTGCATTTCCATTGTCAATCCCGAGAACAACTCCATTACATTAACTTTTACTTACATGTTTTAAACTGTTACTCCATTCTATAAGGTACCATCAACAGAGCATTCTTATTCTCATCCTATAGCTAAACTCCCCCAGGTACCAAAACATCTTCAAAAAGGCATATCTGTAAATTATGTCCAGGAGCATGGATTGTTTACCTCTTACCCAACAGTTTCAGACCTGTTCACAGTAGTAAACCACACTGCATGCATTCACTCATTGCATACACTTTCAACTAAGCAATGGACTTACTACTGGTACTCTCCCTGTAGACCCAAGACAATCAAGACAACCTTCTCTGTGTGTGTGTGCTATTCTACATATGGTATTTTGTTCTGGCAGTTGGGACATTAAGGTGTGATGCCCTACTTCATCATATTTTTTTTTACAGTTGCCAGGAAATATGTTTGGTCATTCGAGGAGTGAGGAAGTGGTTCGTTCAAGCGAGCACTGTACATAAATGGAACAGAGTTTTATCGACCCAGTAGAAGAATGAACAGTGCTGTTTGTCATGGTCATGCTCGAATAGGATACAAGGCCACCACTTAACATGGTGTTTGGGCGATGAGGATTTAATTCCTGGATGTGTCAGTTTATTTGGATGGTTGGGACATTTGCTGAAGTTGGTATACTCTCCGGATTGTTTTTTTCTATTTCTACAATGAGGCGAAGGGTGCCGGTAGTGGACTAACATGTAATTCATTTATACCGAGTGGGACACTACTGCATTTTTGTGTTTGGGCCATATAATATCGATAAGTTATATGCATTGCTGGGCTGTTTTTCTTTTGGCAAATAGACATTGCAATATAACAAAGGGGCCCACGTTATTTTTGCATGAAAGTTGTATTACAGTAAAAATTACATCTTTATGATATTGTTTGGTTAGGCCAAGGGACGGACACAGCAACAAATGTTTAATACCTGGATGTAAAAGTTGGTTTATTATTGTCAGTTTTTGAATCCTGTAAAATCTGTGCGATCTATGGACTTGATGTTCACTACCATTTAACATATTGGGGAGTTTGTGTTTATATAGCTCCATTTTTTGCAAATTATGTATAACAAATTATAAGCTGCCCATACTGCTCTTTCATTTGTGGAATGTTTTAAGGGGCATATGAACAGTGACTAACAAGGATTTATGGACAAACCGTGTTTGGAATAGTGGCGTTATATGGTCAACAGACGAAGAAGTGAATGCTGATGTCTGGATAATTCTGGTGAATATATATTTAGTCACTTGGGGCCCTGCATCCACAAACTTTCATAGAAACTACAGCTCACTTATAATGGACACTTATAACATTTTTGTTAAAATTAAAATATATTTAGGATTGTTTGGTTTAACATCTTATTTTTGTAAGCATTATTTGTCAGAAGTAGTAGCAACAAACTCACTGATTTTTGTATGTTAGTTTGATGGTCTGTTGGGAATTATATGGGATCTTAGGTATGTGCACAAACCAGTTATGTTATAGATATGGAAGTTTGTTCTAATTACTCAATGGACAGCACTATTTTGTATTAGTGCACATCAGACTATATAAGATGGGTGTGTATATATATTTTTGATATATATACCAAAGTAGTTTTTGGTATTTTTGAATTTACAGGTCGGTTTGTTTTATAACACTTAAACTGACATTTATAGGCTATATGGTCTTTTGATATTTTTAATTGATTTAACTAAGGGTCTTGCGGTCAGTGACTTGTGATTATTGCAGTGGAGTTTTAGAATTTTTCACTCTAGCGGAATTGACATATTTGATAACATGCTTTTGTATTTTTGCTTGACAGTTTTTGCTATTTTATATTTAATGTATAACTTGGTACTGGATCAGCTGTAGTTTTTTTTTCCTGTGAATTGTTAGGATAGATTGCTTAGGGCACAGTTCTGTTCATGTTGTATAAGTTAGTAATCTAAGTGTATCTGAATAGACTATAGGAAAAAAAAAACCTTCTACGGTATGCATATACTATCATCTATTTTGACATTGTAACATTTATTTTATTGTATTCTGTCTGACATTGTTATTGTATATCTTAAAAGATTTTGTTTATACTGCATATTATTAAAATTAAACTGCACCCTCACTCTATTAAACCCACCACAACCTCTCTTCCAATAAAACACAAAACTGCATACCACCTCTCTCCTACACCCATCCACAGTCTTCCAAACACAGATAACTCAATCACCATGTCACCAACACCACACTCCCACAACCATATCATCCCATTACTCTTGCCTTCCCTATCCATCTGTCTTCACTTTTTCTCCTTCATTACTGCTTATCACCATCCACTTAACACTATGCACTGTATCAAATCCCCCACCCTACCATACACCACAAACCATCCCTTCATACCTGCAAACGCACCACCAATTATCCTTTGCCCCTTTAATGTTTCAACTCATCTCTCCTATCCATTACACCTCACAATCCAAAAAATACCCCAGCCTCAAACACCACTTCCTAACTGTATTCTACCTTAAAACCATTGCCAGCATTGCAGCCCAACTACTACTAGGAGGTGATATCCACCCCAAACCTGGCCCAACATACAACACCCATACCACACCCAACCTCCCATTTAAACATAAACTCACTGATTTACTCATTCTAAACCTAAACATTCACAGTGTCATAAATAAAATAGAACAGTTACATGGAATTATCTCTGTATACAACCCAGATATTATAGTGATTACAGAAACATGGCTTAAACCTCACATTAAAGATAACTAACTCCACCTGGCTTCAACATATTAAGAGTTAATAGACCTCACAGAAAAGGTGGTGGCATTGCCCTTTACAAATCCAAATTAAAACTCCAGCTCCTTCCAAAAGAAACCCCAGATTTCAACACTGCTGAGACCCTATTCACCAAAATCCTACTAAACCAACACAAACAACTACACCTACTCTGCATTTATATACCACCAGGGGACAACCTTAAGACACTAGAATCTGTACTCCACTGGCACTGGGCTTCCTACTCCCTGTCCCAGAAACTTTACTCCTAGGTGATGTCAACATAGACTGGAACACTATACACTCACCCATAGCCACCAACCACATAAACCTATATAATTTCATACAACTCATACACTCACCCACAAGAATTGGCAAAACCACCAAATGAGAATCCACCTTAGACTGGATCCTGACTAACCAGCCCAATACTGCCAACCTATCTGGAATACTATCAGACTCCCTCAGTGACCATAACCCAACCTTTCTCCTTTGGCACAAAATAAAATCGACTAACACCCCCGCTCTCTTACAAATCCGTTCCCAAAAAAACTTCTCCCCAGAACAATTCTCAGAAGCCCTAAAATCCTGTGACTGGGCTCCCATAAAAACCCTTCCCCTGGATAATGCAGTAGAATACTTCAATGCCAAATTCCTAGAGATTTTAAACAAACTAGCCCCACTAAAAACTATAAGATTGCGAAGTAACCCTGCCCCCTGGTTAAACAAAGCCACAAAAATCTTACTCAAGACTGGAGACAAAGCTTGGATAACTTGGCTAAAATACCAAACTCCCGTAACTACGCAAAGCTTTGCTGAGTTCAGAAATAAAGCAAAAAAGCAGGTTAGGTTGGACAAGAAACACTACTATATTTCCCTACAAAGTAAACATAACAACCCACAGAAATTCTGGGCTGCAGTGAACATCCTCCAGCTTGGTAAAGCTACCACACCACCCCCAGATATCACAGGTACTGATCTACACATAGCCTCTAGTTTTAATAATTACTATACCTCTTCAATACTGAACCTGGTAAGTGCAATATCACCCATGACCCAACATCAACCCTTAAACTACCAGACTAACCCCACCCCCTTCACTTTTAACCCAGTTCCAACTACAACCATTCAAAATCTCTTAGCTAAATTCAAACCTACCACCCTAGCTGCTGACAGTCTCCCAGCTCAATATCTCCAAATTGCATCCAAGGCCATCGCCTACTCCATCTCCCTACTCATTAACAGACCTATCTCCTTGCATTCCGTTCCTTCATTATGGAAAACCTCATATCATCCCTCTCCACAAGGGAGGTCCATCTACTGACCTCTCCAACTACCGTCCCATTGCTACCCTATCACCCCTCTCAGAAATTCTAGAAAAATGTATCCACCACCAAATCCTTACCCATCTGTTAACTAACAACCTTCTAACTAAAACCCAACATGGATTCAGACCTTCCTATAGCACCAACACTGCTCGAATTAACTTCTCCAATACCATAAACTCACATAGGAACCAAGGGAAGCTGGTCTCTGCCACCTTCTTAGACCTATCCAAGGCATTTGATATAGGTTCCCATAGCAAACTCCTCACCTGCCTAACAGAACTCAACCTCGATGACTCCACCCTAAAATGGTTTTACAGTTACCTAAACAATGGGTCACAATCTGTCAAATGGGGCAACTCTCTATCCCCCCACTCCCTGTCACATGCGGTGTCCCACAAGGTTCAATCCTTGGACCCCTTCTCTTCAACATATTTACAAATGATTTCCACCTAGCTACCACTACAGCCAACATCGTCCAGTATGCTGATGACACTAGACTAATCTGCTCAGCACCAAACATCCAATTACTACAAAGTAAAGCCCAGGAATCTTTCACTGAGGTAGAGAACTGGCTAAACAACTACCAACTAATACTAAACCCCAGAAAAACACAGCTAATACTATTCCACCCAATCAATTACTCCTCTGCCACCTTTACCATCATGTCAACCAATGGCACCCTCATCACCCCAGTAACTGAGGCCAAACTCTTAAGCATCACTATTGATCAACAACTTAAATTCAACAAGCATTGAAGTCCATAAAAAAACTTGGTTGCCTATATCGTTGCATTCTATTCCTAACCCCCGCAACTAGAATAGCCAGAACTCATCTCTTATCAACACTATTATACGCCTCTCCAGTCCTCACCAACATTAACAAAACTAACCTGAACAAGCTCTCCACATGCTACAATAAAATAGCTAGGTTCACTGCCAATAATAGAAAACATTCCCACCACTGCCAATCCCTAATTAAACTGCACTGGTTAGAATTTCCAAGCCTCCTACGCTACCACCAACTGATCATAGCCCATCAAATTCTTTTTCATCTGGGGAAGAGCCCTGCCCTAGCTGACATACTAAACTTTCACAACCCCAAAAGGGAACTATGTTCATGTAACAAAAACCTGATTGAAATCAACCCATGCAATAACAGCGCTGGGGAGGCCCTATTCTCTTATGATGTTTCTAAAGTATGGAACACCCTCCCACCTGAACTCGGACTACAAAGTCACACAAGCACCTTCAAGGGCCTTCTTAATTCACACCTCTATGCTAACCCTTTCTGCAACTGCAAAGACCCCCCTTGAAGACCCACTACTCCATATAACTGACCTGCTGTATGCTTCCATTGCATACACTATATTCTCACCTGATATGTACTTTTTTTTGTAAATTTTGCAAATAGGGATTTTATTCCTGAGTATCTTATTGAGTATCTTATTTTACAAAATTGTTCTTGTACTACTTTGTTTCTCTTACCTTGTATACCAGTTGTTTTTTTTATTATCTAAACCATGTATGTACTCTGTTAACTTTGTTGGAGCTTTTCTCCCCAGGACTCCACTGAAAGCGGACACTTTGTGTCCAGTTGGATTTATCCTGATAAAATAATGTTAAAATAAATAAATAATTGACTACTTGATGTACTATTTGAACTTGGACTAAAAGAAGCCATAAACTTGTTCCACACTGGATACACAGGCATAATAGAAAGTATGTGCTAGGTGCCCTGTCTAAATTACACATCACCTTGGGTATACTGTAAGGGTCCAGTCTTGGCTTATTATATATTTATATAATAAGTAGATGCAAATACCTGCTTCAGTTAGTTTAATCTAATACCTGGATAACTCCGTTCTTATTTTCATATCAGGTAAAGATATCAATATACATGTACTGGTAAGTTATTACTTGTATTAGTTGCATACAAATGTGGTTTTCTTCTGGACAAGGCAACAAAAAATATTCCAAATAAAAAGATTAAGTAAAATGTGTCTGTGGAAGCATATGCTATTCCAACAATGATTATTGGAAGGAGTAGCTAGGCATGTTTCGAAAGTTTGCCTCTTAATTTTCAAGAAAAATATAAAAATATTTCTGTTTTAGGTAGGTCATACATGACTATTATTAACCTGGGACTTATTGTAGCCAAGAAATTTCTACCAATTGTTTGAACATCCCATGGTTTGCCTTTCTTAAGCAGTAGCACTGTGGGTAAAAGACAGTATGCACTTAACATTTTTCAGTTTCTGCAGTTCATTATTTAAGCTAGGTGCAACAGTTTAAAGGTACTAACCTGGACGCCTAAATTTTGTCATTATTTAATTCAGAGTCTTCTATATCTTTCGTAATGCAGGATTTTTATACATGTAAAGAAAGTATGGGCTGTGAGTGACAGATGGTAACTGGAAGCCATAGATTAACCAAGTTTCAAAGAAAAACAGTAAATATATAGTAATAGCTTATGAATATGCATGTGTCCTTGAGTCACATACCAAAGGCTAGACAGAATGCAATAGAACCCCCTGTAGTACTATAGTAAGGTTTTATTCATAAGGATCAGTATGGTAAGACTACTAAAATGTGGAGATGGTGTGTGCTCTTCCTTCTAAAGCTAGTCAAGTAACAGTAGATGAAGTGAGCAAAATTACTGTCTAGGAGGAGGAAGCATTTTCATTTCTGAATGTTGTAGGCATTAATTGGGTAATGTTCCATATTCTACTTCTCCACAAAAATTACATATTTATTTTTCTCCACATACGGAACCCATAACACTCAAGTTACATGTCAACATTTTTCAGTCAAAGTTTCCTTTAGGGTGGTGCTAAGAATCAATACTCTGTTCCTATAGACTACCTGGTTGCATAATGGGATGGTAGTGATCCAATTTTTTAAATTTATTGCAGAGATATGATTCTAGAACATACTGTTCCCAGATTGCAATAAAACAGTGCTGTTAATAAAACTGTCAAATTTACATCAGTAATAATGTGATGCAACTATAGGTCTGAGCATAATTTAGAAACAGGATGTGAGCAAAATCTCAGTAAAAGAACCAGTGTTTACTTGGTTGTCTGCTGGCCTTAAGCCCAATCCAAGATCTTTAACTGCTTGCAGATTGTAAAAAGTAGGCGTTGTTGGTACAAAAATACTTCCACAGTAAGACATGGATCTTTCCCTATTTTTTGTTAAAACTGTGACAAAGATTAATTTTAGTGACTTGTATTACTTCAAAGTTTGTATGTGTGATTGCCCTTAATAAGCAATTGCTCAATGTTGTTTGTTTCGACAGAAAGTTCTAAAAATATTGCTGCCTGATCTTTATTGCTTTTCCTTTAAAACATGCTCCTAAACCTGCTCAAAATTTTTTGATATATTCTAAATTGTATAGTTCCACAGCTACTTGACAAGAACCACATCCCATCTGTCCTGTGGTCTGATTCACTAGTCCTACTAGAACTGATCCATGAAGAGCATCACATTACTATTCCAGGCTCTCTATTTTCATAAATAGGAATGTGGCAACACAGCTGGATCAAATTTCAAAATATGCTAAAGTTTCAGCCCTCATGTGCTGTACAAAAGTCATTAAAGTATATTAAACTGCAAATGTAAATCACATTTAACATTCATATTAGATTACTTCCATCAGGCCTTCTCCAAACAAAGGCTATAATATTCTTAAATCATGACCGAGACATCACAATAGGGAAAAAATAATCAAAATCTAAGATTACTCAAAAGGATAGTGCCATAATACAGATCATGCTTTCATATCTATTCCTTACTAAAGAGCCTTCACTAGCTCAATGCTATGCTTACAAATGTGTATAATTCCACTTTTGAAGTAAGAATGTTATTACAAAAAATTGGACAAGTGAGCAGCTAACAAGCATGTTAAAAGCCATCTTTACCCAGCATGTATGGCTAGATTTCACACATCCTAATCCCCACCCAACTAAAGAACTCGCATAGTATAATCTATATGCCCCATTCCAGACATTTGTTTAATGATGGGCACATAAATGTCATCTCATGTCCAAAAGAAAGCATGTGGCCATATGCACAATCACCAAAAAAAATCACAAAGATGATTATTTCTTCACCTTTCTTCATAAACCTCTTCATTAAATCTCATTTAAAATTTGCAACACGGGTTTAACTATATTAATATGAAAAAACATTTTCTTTTTAACAGCTTTCACTGATTCCAGCATTAATATGTGTTCTTGCCTTCCCTTAAACCTCCTCCTGAACATTCTGCTTGTATTATCGCCACAAACTCCATTGTATGAAATTCTCCCATTTTCTAAATATCATGCCTCCAGTTCCCAAACTGTTTTGTTGCAAAATTAAGGAATATCTACAAACAGAATTTAGAAAAAAGCATCATTCACAAAACTTCCTCACTACATGCCAAAAATGAGCTTGTAACTTTGCAGTAGATATCACATTACCAGTAGCGAGATCTGTCGTCACTACAGCATTTATTTAGTACACAACTCTTAAGATCATATTTACGCAAATATTAAATTTCTGCCTTTACTATCTCCCTCCCTCTGCTTTCAGATACAGCTCTTAACATACCCCTATCCTCAACCTTTTTGCCTTCCTTTGACAACTAACCTGCAGCATCTGTGGGGGGAAGGTAATCAGGTTAAAGGTTTTAATGGCAGACAGTGATTTATACTTTCCCTTCATACTCCTCACCCCTTGTAACATGTATACAACTGTTGTAGGTCTGTCATAATTTATCTAATTACTGTATAGCTCTCAAGGAATATATGATGTGATCGTGCCCAGACTCAAAAAGTATTTCCTGTATAGTACATGTTTCATGGTACCAGTGTAAGGCATGACATTGTGTCATTTACCTGTATTAGGAATGCCTAGATATCAATTTGCAGTTTATTTGTGGATATAGTTCAACTCTTCAGTTAAACTTCTTCCTTGGGCTCTCCCAGACAATCCTGCTGAACAAATATTAAATAGGCAATTCTTCTTTATTCAAAAGATAAGGATGAAATTCCTCCTGAAATTATGTCAACCCAAGAAATCCAGAATCACACTAAAGGTGTTCTTTCCAGGGGGGAATGGCCTTACTGGTATCCCATGTCTATGGAGTAAACAAAGAGCCAAGAAACACAGGCCTTGGCCACTTGTATAGTGGTCCAAGCAGTCTACTTCCATGCCATAATCATGGGGACACATGCAATAAATATTTGAAGTGCATCAGATGGTGCGCACACTCATGCATTTGCAGATGATGCTTAACTTACTGCTGCCACTTTCAGCTGGGACAAAGACTTGTCATGAAGGAAAACCCTAGCATTCATGCTCGGACGTTCATAGGGCAGAAAAACAATCTAATCTCCACCTGACCTTCAAAACCCTGCTCCACTACTCAAACTAAAATCCCCAGCAGTATAAAATGGCAACTTGGCAATCTACTTGTAGGCAAGAACCACCATTCCCATTTCCTGTACATTTGGTATTAGTGGTTGTTTGTCTTTTGGCTTTTTCCCGGTAAGGGATCGCCACAGCGGAACTCTGGTCCGCTAATGATTGGCAGTAGATTTTTACGAAACATCAAGGTGCCAGCTCGACCCCCAACCTTCAATGAAGGCACGCCCATTTACGCATGCATGTCTTTCAAATGCTACCCAACCATGGGGAGGACATGCAGCCTCCACACAGAAGGCACTCCCAAGCCAAGCCAAGAAGCAAACAGGAGAACCTCTTGCTGTGAGGTAACAACGCTACCGCTGTACCACCGCGGAATTAGTGGTGAACAATTAAAATTACTTTGACATGAATTTCAGACACCGAACCACTAATGCATGCTTTTATTTACCTCCTCCACTTTCTCCCCCACCTGGCTGTTTTTGGATAAAAAGCATTTCTGAAATCCTGAGCTACATTTTTGAGAGTGGAATACATGGGGTTCATGCCCCAGAAACAAAGCGGATTGAGGAAATTCTGTAGCACAGGTGCAGAGTACAACCTATCATGACTTTGTTTAGTGACTGTGCTTTGTATTTGATAAATCCAGTAGAGCAGTAATCCACATGGACCATTTTCCAGCTTTAGTCCAGGGGCACTGTCTGACTGTTTTTCTACCTGATTGGCTTAAGGTCAGAAAATAAACAAATGAAGGCTGAGGAAATCAAAGTCTGGATTATCATATGAAAGTTTAGCAGCACATCTGGGAAAGTGAATATATTTAAGGCAGGATTTGTGATATTACAGAATGCACAGAGTTAGATCATTGGCATACTGCTTATTACATGAATCCATCATTTGCTACTGTTATGGTGTAACATACATATTTGGTGGTAGAATTAGTGCATTCAAATCAGTTATTGCTATTTATCTGTAAGTTTGACACTTAAAAACCTTACAATATGCTGTTGGGCTGATTATGGTGCCAGCTTCCTTTTAAAGGTTAATGACCTGAACTGGACAGAGCATTAATTCAGGTCTTGTATGTTCTAGTGCAATCAAGAGTTTGCCATTCCCAATACGGCATGAAAACAACAATGCAGGCTGATACGGTTGAGCTGTTCAGTACAAACATCCACCTTTCTGGTTCTTCACCCCTTTAAAAAGCAAAATCTGTGGGGAAGATTATCAATTTTTGATGTCTCACTTTCTGGTTTATATAGTGCCTTCAATATGTCCACTTATACCTCTCAACTGTCCAGATTTTTGCCTCATTTTTTGGTCTATTTCTTAAAAAATTGGGGTTTTCTGGAAAAATCACTAGCAAATCACTGAGGACTGATGTCAGAAAATAATGGCATACATTTGAGTTTTGGACTTCATATACCTCAGAAAACTCAAGCGAATGCAAAAACTGTTATTCTATCAACTTAAGTTTAACTAGATATTAAAACAAACTTCAAAAACAAGATGATGATAGTTCCAACAAACACATTTATTGTTAGCACTTTAGTCTACTGTAATCAGTAAACTTCTTCAGACATCAACCATTCATTCACACAAGTTTAAATAGCATATGTAATCATGACATCACTTCCTGAGATTCTTAAAGCTGCATTCCACATAAAATTCACTTGTCAATGCAAATGTTATAACTGCATCTAAAATATAAAATAAAAAAATTCACTATTAAGTGTGATTAAAAAATGTATATATGCGCGCGCGCACAGTTATTTGTCTAGTGATTTTAACTTTAATACACACTTCAGGAGACCGTATTCATCTAGACCCGAGGAAACTTGGGCATTTAATCTTAGTTGCCACAATAATTCTCTGTCTTCTAACCTTAATGGCCAAGCCCCCCCCCAATGTCTTGTTGTACTTTATCAATAACCATATACCGAAATTCATGGTCAGGGCACTAACATGTTTAGCCAGGGTATTGTTATGATTGGCTTTAGATATATTGTATTGATGTTCATAGATACGTTGTTTTTCATAATGTTCTGTTTTTCCTGTATAAAAACTTGGGCATAATTGGCAATGCGCCAAATATACCACACCTTTTTTTCACATGTATATTTCCCATTGATGTTAAAAATCTTGCCACCTATTTTACATTTTGTAGCAATCTAGGCACACATCCGGGGGGGTATATTTCCATAAGAACAAGATACCTGATTAAGGTGAGAGACAAAAAATATAAGAAATGGAAGAGAGGTTGAACTACAACTTTGAAAAGTGAAATAAGCTGGACAAATAGATTAAGCATAGTGTTAGACAAGTGCAAGAAAAATTTGAAGAACATTTATATAAAGCTATTGAGAATAATTGGAAACCTTTTTATAGATACATAAGATGTGGAAGGAGTAAAGCTACACAAATTGATAAACTGTGTGCAGATTCTAAAATTTATTCTCAGACACAACAGATTATAGATATAGTTACAAAATCTTATGCAAAACAGATTGGCTCCACAAAAGGGGTGGTAAGTTGTCCTAGTGACATCCATGTAACCCCACATACTGGAATCAAATTATATTATATTGAAAAAAAACTGTGCAAACTGGACCCACAGAAAGTGCAGGGAGGAGAAGGAATAATTAACAATGACTTGAGAACACTTCAGCAAGAACTTACACTACCATTATATCTAATGATTCACTAGGTCATATAAATATGGGGAGATTACTCAAGATTGGAGATGTGGACTTATTAAACCTGTCTTTAAGGGAAATGGGAGTAGGACAAACCCATAATCATGTAAACCCTTAAGTCTACTTTCATGTTGTGGAAAATAATGGAGACGGTAATACTGGATAAGTTAATCAAAACTGGATAGGTTGGGACATGAAACCATATATCAGCATGCATATGTTGAAAATAGATCTATTACCACCTGTAGCATGATGTTCTATAACAATACAACAGCTATGAATGAAAAATTGTGCTGTGATGCGATTTATATAGATTTAACTTCAGCATTTGACAGGGTCATATACAAAACACTGATCAATAAATTAGTACAACTAGGTACTGGTGTACTGTTGATAAGATGGATAGCTGCATGGCTTACAAATAGGACATGGTAAGTATCACGCACCAAATCTTTTCCTCTGTTGAAACTTGGTTATCCGATGCCCAATTAATACTCAACCCAAACAAAACTAAACTACTCATCTTCCAACCCACCAAACATACTCAAAACAACTCTCACTTTAACATCACAGCAAAAGACAACACCACTATATACCCAACTGAACACACCAAATTGTTAGGAGTGGAAATAGACAAACTAAAATTTGACATTCACATATCCATGACCATAAAAAAAGTTCACAAAAAAACTAGGAGCGTTATACAGAAATAAGCAACTTCTCACCAAAGCAGCAAAGATTTCAATAGCAAATTCCCACCTTACCTCCACCCTACTTTATGCCTCTCCAATATATACCAACCTAAGGCTATGCAATCTAAACAAGCTAGAGACCTGCTACAACAAAATCACCAAATTCGCCACAGGGGCATCCTACCATAATCACCACTGTCTCTCACTTGCTGAACTGGGCTGGCTTGAACTCCCTCACCTCCTTCAATGGTATCAACTCTCACTCGACCACAAACTATTAAACCATCCACTAAATGTCCCATCCCTCCAGAAAATACTCCAACCCTATCGCACCACCAGACCACTAAGATCCAGCAACAAAAATCACTTGCAGATCACTAAAGCCAATAACTCTGCTGGTGAAGCACTATTCTCTTGCGCCATAGCCAAATTATGGAACTCCCTCCCACCCACAATTGCCTCCGTACCATCATGCACCCACTTCAAAACTTTACTAAAAGCACACCTAAAAACATGCTGGCTATGCCCTTGCAACTCCCACTCTAATATCACCCACCCCATCCAACCACTACCTTTCTTTCCACTCCACTAACTACCTTGATTATAGCAAGCTCAGATGCTCATAAGCCTAGTACTTATTATACAGCAGGAACTTCTTATTGTAACATTTGTTAATTTCTATTATGTACTTCACAGATATATTCTAGTTGTCTACTGATGTACTATGTTCTTCATCTGTAAATATGTTGTAAGTAATTGCTATATAAATTGTTAATCGCTATGTAATCCAATGTAACTACTGTCTGTTTGTCTTAACTGTGGAGCTTTTCTCCCCGGGCCTCCACTGAAAATGGACCTACGTCCAGTCGGACACTCCCAGTCAACAAATATAAAATAAATAAAAAAAATAAAAAATAAATGGACAGGTGAAATCTTTGTTTACAGTCAAGGAGTCCCACAGAACTCTGTCCTAAGCCCTTACTTGTTTAGATTGCATCTTTCAGACATTACTTTTTCATCCAAGGTGTTGTACAGCCTATATGCTGACTACCTGAAACTGGGTAAACTGATTACTAGTGTTACAGATAAGGCATGTCTGCAAAATCATTTGACTAAATTGACCATTTGGGCACAGGAGAATATGTTGATAAATACATCAAAAACTAAGCATATGAGATTTGAGAGACAAACTTAAAGGTGAATACTTAATACAGCACACAGTGATTGAAATTGTAGACTCATTTAAGGACCTGGGTATATGGGTAGATTCAGCTATGAGTTTTTCTAATCATATCAATCAATTGGCTAATGATAGTTATAGAACTATAGGTTGTATAAAAATATTTATAAAGTCTAAGAAATCAAACATAATAAAGTCATTGTTTGTTAGTTACATTAGACCAAAACTTGAGTATGGAATAACAATATGGAAACTCTATAGGAAAACAAGCATGAATAAACTGGAAAGAGTACAGCAGAAATATACCAAGGGCATCCATGAAAAAATCTAAGTAATTATGAAAGACTAAAATATCTGAACTTGTACATCATCTCTTACAGATATTGAAAAGACCATCTTATTCAGGTATATAGGGCATTTAGAGACAACTACCTCTGGGAATGTTTGCGGTTATCAAAAAGTACTAGAGAATCATCAGATAACCTGTGTAGAAGATTTTATAGGTATGAGAAGTGTACTAATTGGTTCTCTGACGGAGTAGCTGATGCTTGGAACAGACTATCAAATTACATTAAAGTAAGCACTAGTTTAGATGGACATTTATTATGGCAACAAGTGTTTTGGTATATTGGCAAGGTAGAAGGGCATTAATGCCCGTGCTTGAAATATTTTTATGTATGTATGTAACTTCTATACATTTACAATAGTGGTAGTGTCCACATTTATTCATACTCCTATGTGGTATGCAAGATTTCCTTCTAGACTCTAGTAGGTTTTTAAAATTCAAACCATGTTTAAAAATAATTCTAGGTTTGTCACCCAGTTTCCGATTAAAAATTGGGCTTTAATGAATTAAGATACTGGAATTAATCAAAATATTCCTGCATGTCCTGGCAAAATTTGAAAATGGGGTAATGAAGCTCAAATTATGGCTAATATTGGACATATGCATAGCCGGCCTTAGGCATAGGCCAACTAGGCGGCTGCCTAGGGCGCCGCTCTAGCAGGGGCGCTTTTCCAGTATTTATTTGGTGTAGATAGACCAGGATAGGGGACCGGGTGGTGTGGTGGGGGGGCGCCATGGAGCCCTTTTGCCTAGGGCACCAGTTGACCTAAGGCCGCTCCTGGACATATGTCCTATAGTAACATCCTGTACTGACTTCACTTGGTGTTTGGCACCTAAAAGTAACAGTGCCCCGATTTAATATTGCTGTAACGTGCCCTGCTTCCCTTTTTCTTGTGACTTCCTTAATGACATCATCCACCAATGTTGCTGGATATGCACACTTAATAAACAAGTCTTAACAGTTCACATTCCTGATAATCATCATCCAAGGTCACCATTCTAGCAGCTCTATTTGCCCCTTTATCACAGACCTTTTTTGGTGATTGGGGTGGGAGCTGCTGTAATGTAGGTAGCTGTTCAAATATGTTGGCTTTCTATAAATGTTGGCAATATATCTACCATTGACGTTATCCTTGGCTAGTCTCACATCAAGATAAGGGACACAGGATGTGTTGAATGATGATGTAAAGCATAAAAAGTTTGTTAATTAAGTAATTTCATTGACAAATTCATTTGCCACCCTCTCATAACCGTTAATGACAAACGGTTCATCCAGATATCGTGTGTAACAATGGACTTTTTCTTTAAACATGTGGTTTGGAAAAAATAATTCCTGCTCCCAATGAGCCCTAACACAGTTGGCAAAACTGCCTCCACATGGTGACTCCATTGCGACACCAGTTTTCTGAAGGTAGAAAGAATTGTCAAACAAAAAAACTGTTGGAGAGAATAATTCCCAACAAACATTCAATCAAATTAATTTCTTCAGAGTCTACCCCTTTCTTAAATAAAAATTATCTAGTCCAAGAGATACCCAATTCCTGGGGTACGACTGTGTATAAACAACATATGCCAATAGTAAGGAAATTATAGGTTTCAATAAATTCTAAATTAATAGCTTCCAAAAAGTTCCATGAATCAGAACATATTTGTGATTCCCCATTCAGATATTTATTAACTTTTTTATTATTTTTTTTTTTTATTTATTAATTCTCTGGTAAGCTATATTTACTTCATTCTTAGATGCACCAGTGTAAGCTTCAGTTTTCAATATGTTTTTTCATCTATAAAAATCATAAAAGTCAACCCCCCCCCCCCATCTGGTTTCATTACTCTTACTCTCATAGTTTCAAGAATTCTAAAGCTTCTTTATCACTATTTGTGATATTCAAACTGGTCATGGGGTACATAGGCTTATTTAAGGCTGCTATGGGAGGCTTATGACTGCAAATAATAGTGAAAATACACAAAAGTGAAATACTAGTTTTGAACAAATGAGAAGTAATGGTCAAACAAGTGCTGGAAATGGCAGTGATAACACTGGAAACCGAACCACACAATTAATGCAGGGTTGTAATCAAGATTACACTTTGTTTTAGGGGGGTGGGGTTGCCATAATTGTTTCAAGGTGCAGTATTTGATGCTTACCCTTGAAGAAAATTGGATAGGCTTAAAATGGCCCACAAGGGCAGCTAGCCTAGAATTTACCTATGAACCTTTAACTGCTACCTGTAGCATGGCTGCACTAATTTACTATTGCAAACTTTTTCCCTCCAGATTATTGGTGTTATGCCAGTGAGTGCATGGCTGAACTGTTGGCCAAGTCGCACTACAATATCATTAGCATTTCCTACTCTGCAGCAGAATTTGAAAAGGTACAATAATTCTACTATTCTTTTCTGTACACATGTGCTGGCACATCTATTCAGCAAAATCACTGGCAGTTCACAGTGGTTATGTGAATAACTGCAGCAATACCCTAATATAGGATGCAGATTATGGATAGATTTACTCACTGTCTGTAATCAAATCTGCCCAGGTTATAAGTAAACCTCAACATAATATTCCATGCTAAAGACAGGCAATGCTGTTTAGTGTTTTCTTTTTCTTCTTTTTGCTATTTCTAGATTTTGTGCGCACATGTCAATTTTGCATTTTTTTTTGTGCAAAGGAAAACTACTAACTTCAAATGTGTAAATAATATTTTTATCTGTAGCAACACTGTGTAGATTGCTTAAGTTTTAGAAAAAAAGGCTAAATATGATCCTTCATGTATTTTTAACTTTTTTTTACATTTCCTTGGCAATGTAAAACTAAGGCTGGGTTCAGAAAGGTAACTGCCAGTGGTAAGCCCTTATTAATTTAATTTACATTTGTTTATCAGGATACTCAAACTGGGACAGCAAAATCAAATGCCGAGACAGAAAAGCTCCATACATCAATATGAAAAGGACAAAGCACACAGAGAGAAAGGTACAACACTTTTCCTAGGAGGATAGCAGCAGAGAGTAAGCTTTTTAAGAAATCCTAGCAAAAGCAGGAGATAATTCAACAGGTTTACAATTGAACTGATAGTTTAGAGGTACACCTATTTCCAAATTTTTCAAAGAGGTCTAACTTATGTCACCATCTCCAAGGTTTGACTTAACTGTCTCACAGAACTTAAACAATACACAAGGAAACAAACTGTCACATTAGATGGTGAAAAATATAATAGGATCAAGTGTAAAAGTGCTTATAACTCTCCTCACCACACTTTTATACACCTATTCGAACAAAAGTGTTTTTCAGATATGTATCAATTTAATAAGAGTTCTTCTTACACAGGTATTAAAAATCTGAGTTTTGAAGAAAAAGAAGGCTGGCATGATATAACAACTATAAGAATGTGAAATTAGATAAGGGTGGTGGGAATGTTACTGTAGATTTGCTAGATAACAGAATGTTTTTAACACTGAATTACATTCCTGTCTCTCAGAATAAGATTAACTTGGTATATAAATGGTTTCTTTCTCCAAGAACTTTTATTAAACATATTTCTAAAAATTAATTCAACTCATCTCAGACCTTTCATTCCTATATTTTTTAAGATCCCCAAAGTTCACAATGACCTGCAACATCCCCTCTCCATTAAGAGTGATAGCAGCTGCACAAGGCTCCAAGACCTATCCATCTGCAGCAAACATTGACAGGCAGTGAAAGTCATATATGAAGTTATTTCTCCACCTGATTAGGGACCAATGGGATTTGTTTAGGGAAATTGAAAAGATTTATACAGCGAGGTGCTTATTGTTGTTACAATTGAGGTTACAGATTTATTTAATCTATTCCACATGACTCTGGTTTAGATTTTTTTTTTTAGAAAACTGTGAAGTTCACCTAATTATTGATTTTATGGATATTTTAAGAAATAACTAATGTGAGGGGGAACATTTCAGAAGAGGGGTGTTTATGGGTACCATTTTTGCCTCTATATATTCTAACATGATCATGTGAGCATGGGAATATATTTTTAATTCAAACTATAGTGAACAATGGAGGTTATGTTAGATTTTTAGACATTTGTTTACTGTGAGTTGTTTTTCACAGCTACTGGAGGAATTTTTTGTTTACATCAATGCTACAATGATTTTTTTAATTTACATATCAATCCTCTGACTATCAACTTTTTACATGTATGTCACTGTCACTAAAATTGAGTGAGCTTCTCATCTAATATTTATAGGAAGCCCACTTTTTAAATTAATACCTTCATTATCATAGTTGTTATCCCTTTACAAAAAAGGTTTTAGTTTAGGGGCAATTCATGAGATTAGCAAGAATGGTTTCTGACAACATATTTGAATTTGAATGTGATTCTTTCAACTAGAAAGTTTTTGGAATGAGGTTATCCTGAGAATTTTGTTCTTAAAATCAGAACAGAAGTTGCAAGACAGACACTCTAGATTTAAAACATTGCTGGGTAACAGAGTTGGTCCTGGTGAGCTGATTTCTTAAAGCAGCTGCCCTTTTGATATAACACTGGCCATCAAGTATTTCCCTGAATGTCCCCAGGTTAAAAAAGATTAGGAATAATTGGGCAATTTTTAAATATGACCAGAATTTAAACAGGGTGACCACCTGGTTTTTATACACCAAAGAGGAAGGAACTTCAAAAGTCAGTTTGAACAAATGAGAAACACAAGTAAAGAACCAAATGGGTCTTACAATAGGCACAAACAAATGTGGTGGGTATAATCAATGTAAATACATCTATATAAAAGATTATATTATGCTTATAGATGAGTTTGATTACCAAAAGGTGATAACTGCCTATCCAAGGCAATAATTTGTATACGTAAATGTGAAGCTAAGGATGCCTTCTATATAGAAAAAACAGAGACCACTAGGGAAACGTATATACAAGCATTATTACAATTTAAAGAAAATTGGACATTTATCACATTTTCCAGGTTATAGTTTTCTTTTTTCTATACTTGAGCAAGTTCCTTTAAATCCTTGGGGTAGGGGGGTGTTTGGAGGCATTACCAGAATACAGAGAGTTGCAGTGGCAACAGATTTAATGCAGGAGTTTTTCCAGGTCTGAATGATAATTATTAGCAGTGTTTTTAATCTGAGGGCTGCTAAATTATGAATTAAATGTTTAGGTTTGATGTTAAAAAGAGAATTTTTTTATTAATTTTTTTTTATAAATAGTTGATGTTTTCAAAACTTTTTACGCCATTCTTGGTGGCCACTACAAACACTCAATATTCTTAAATTGCACAACTACACACATTTTATTCAGTAATTTATTGCATTATATATACTGATAAT
The DNA here is from genome assembly GCF_019279795.1 of Protopterus annectens. Lineage (NCBI taxonomy): Eukaryota > Metazoa > Chordata > Ceratodontiformes > Protopteridae > Protopterus > Protopterus annectens. The sequence continues at coordinate 1,168,714,198 of NC_056748.1, read as the reverse complement.
AAATAGAAAACAATTTAAAAAAATGTGTGTTGGAACCTCAGTTTGATTATTTTTGGCACGTGATTGTGATTTTATTTAAAAAGGTATTACGCAATGACTGACTTCTGAAAAAGTCCTATTTTAAGTTTAAATTGCAACAGTAAAATAGTAAGTTCAATTTAAAACATTGCAGGACAGTCTCAAATAAAGAAAAACATCTAAATTCAGCTTTGCTATATTCCTGACTGTATCTGAAATAATCGCTAACTCTAATAACTTAATTAGGGCAGCAAGGCAGATGTGTGAATTGGTCTTCCAACTGATGTTGTCAGGTCAAAGAATATAGAATGCTCTCTTCTCTAAGAGGCCTCTTCAATTAATATCTCAAATATTACTGCTGGGATAGCTTGCAGAATGACATTTCTTGCCATCTGACTCTATACAAGGTAAACCTTCCACTGCTGAAAGCTAGCAGTATTTAGCATCTACCTGTGAATATACATAGACCTCATCTTTTGGCAAAAGGTGAATGTCATAAAACAGTAACACTTCCAAGACAATGCAGAAAGTACTCTAGTTTTAGACATTGCATCTCCTTGCTGCCATAAAGTAATTTAATTTCAGCTATTTTTCTGAAATTAACCTCTTGTATTCCAGCTTCCAGTGTTAAAATATGGATTTAAAACCGTTACAATAGTGCATGTACATTTCTGTTCTTTTCTAGTAGGGCATGCTGTGCTTACATCTTTAAGTTCAGTACTTTATAAAATATATTTTCAACACACATCTGTACAAACCTAGCTTGATATATACATGACACAGTACTAATTAATTTGTAACACAAGCCTCTTACATGAAGCATATTGACATTCACAACTGACAACCATTTACAAAATTCCGGACAGCTGGGCTGGCAGTATCTCCTCTCATGACAATACATACAAACAAATGAATCTCCTACTTTTCTGGGAGAATAAACTCTCTCACACTCCACCAAATTTGCAAAAGGGAAGGGAATCTTGCTCAACTCAAATTTAGCCTCCATCTCTTATCGCCCTCTACTAGAAACACCACCACTATTTAAAACTCTAGAAAACACACTCCCCATGAAGTGAACACCACTGTAGAAACACTAAAAGACAAACTGACTCCCAGTTAACCATGGAGCAGACCTGTTCCTAAGAGTGCAACTGCTCAAACTTCTACATAAAAATACCCCCCACACTTTAACCTAAAAACTAGTAGGATATACTCCCACATAAAACCTAAGAACTACTTGGGCCATGAAACAAATCCCACACTCCATGCATTCTCATTTCATGAGCCCAAACTATGGGATCCCCCCTGAAATTAGACATCCTCTTATTCCAACTTCTGTTCTCTACTAAAATCATTTAGATAACCAGACAGAATATACTTGCACCCCTCAGGTCATATCACTTAAATCTACTTTAACTCTTCACCACTGCAACTCAAGCAATAAGCTTCTCACTTTTTACATCTTCATTTTACTCTAATTTTTGAAACACTTTGGATTTACTATGTATCCAAAACATTACTCTACTATTGTACTGTTTTGTCACCTATCTGTTATTGCACGCTTGTCTATTTTATATGTCTGGTTAGTTTTCGACCCCAAGTGAGACTGAAATTGGTCAGATTTGATCAGTACTCTACCCAGGTAAAGAAAATTAAATGTAAATAAATGTATACCCTGTCTCTATCCACTGCTCTTGCCACTTGGATGCATCTCCTTATCCAGTATGGCACCCTCCCCCTTTCTTTTAAGCCTGTGGTAAGTATTCATTCAAGAGATTGGCTTTTGCATTTGAGGAAGTTCTATATTTAAGTCTCAGATTTCAAAAATCAACAAATATAGAAATTAACATGAAACTTAAATAATCATGTTTCCAAGGGTATTTTACGTTGAGAAGTCTAGTCTTCTAAATGGAAGTCCACCTCGTACGCATGCACATACACACATGTGCAACACATACATACTCATAGGTTTCTAGTATTAACTTGCCTGCTACAGTGTTTTATTTTCCATTGCTGTTATAAGTTATCACGCTTCCTTTTTGTTAGCGAATATTTGCAGTAACCTATATTTTGGGTATTCATTAAATAAGTTGAATACAATCCCACGTCACATATCAACCAGTGGCAGCTGGTGACTTCATATCAAAAGAGGGACTGCAGGAGACAGCTGAATGGTTAGGGCTAATGGGAAGGAGTGTGGCCAACCAGAAAGGGGTGGAGTTATGCTCAAAACCACAACTAGAACTTTAAATACGCTGCCCTGGGTGCCAAACCATCATTACTAGAGTCCAATCAAGAGTGAAGTGTAGAAGAAAAAAATATTTCAGTGCATTGGCTACATGTCAGCTTACTTAATATCTAGATGGAAACAAAGGTTGTGAGGCATGAGAAAATAAATTACTTTTTAAATACATTACTGGAATGCCAGTCAAAATAAAGTATAAAAAAACAAGCAGCAGTCAACTCAAACCACTTCTCCTTGCACTACAGTTCTAATTATAATTTATAGTCAGCTTTATAAAAGTACCAAGTAACATGCTTAAAGTAGCAATCTCTATGATACCCCCACTTGTAAAAATGTTTCTTATCCAAAAAAGACCTGCTGCCTAACAACTATCTACTTGTTTCATGGGGAAAACATGATCAAAACAAAAAATGAACCACAAACAAGAAACAAGCTCAAGATAAATTGCTTAAAGGATTATCGCACAGGTTATGGACCAAATGAGCTTCTGAAAATACTATAATCATGTCCTTTATTGCAAATACTGTCATATGCATTTCAATACCTAAGGCTTATACGTTATCTAGTTATGTAAATATTCTCTGCATGGCAACGACAAAAAAGCTTTAAAGTTTGGGAATTCTTTAACAGTATACTTATTAAAGTTTACTTGCATCTTACAATGTCAGACAAGCTTACCTGATAGTCATTAAAGCATTGCTAAACAGAGCATCAGGGCACTGCGACAGCATGCATTTTCTGAATAATAAGTATAAATCAACAGTATAAAAATACGACAAAAAAACAGAACATTCTGCAAAATCAAAGACAGATGAAAAGCCACTGTCGTACTTTTGTCTACCTTGGATGGGGGGATACTCTACACACTTACACTGCATAACTGCTCCTTGCCTTGCTTGGAAACATCCAGTCACTGCATGAGGGAGTGGGGTGCAACAAGTATGTCACAATATGAAATATCTCTGGTTGACGGTGATGGCTCTGACACTCATTCCGCTCAACCTCTGAGCAAGAAATCTGGACAAAGCCATACATAGAAGTGGGACAAATGCCCAAAAAATAAGGACAATTTTTAAATATTGCTCTTATAAACCTAGAAAGATAACAGAATAGTAGTAGGTCTTGTTTTAGTATGAATTTTCTGAAGGGTATGAAATCTGAAACTTGAATGTCTGTCATTTTCTAGCTTCAATCATTAATGATTTGCCACTGATTTGCTAGAAAACCACAATTTTATGAAAAACAGACCAAAAATGTGATGCAAAAATGTCAAAGAAAGGACACTTAATATCAGTACTGTTAAATTGAGCTCATGACAAAATAAGGAAATCTACATGCATTTCAGAAATAAAAGTAATCTATAACTCTGACCAGTAGTTATTTATTATTGTAAACCCTAAACATTTTTTTCCAAAATTGCCATTTTGTGGAGGGATTATTAGGGGGAGAGCAACATTTTGAGCCAAAATCGGGGACAGTTGAGAGGTTTGGATATTCCTAATTCCATAAAGTGATTTATTTATACATACCTCTCAACCTCTTAATGAAGGAAATCTGGACAAGGCCAAATATATTGGGGGAACATACAAACAGTACTAAAAATTGTTCTTGTATAAACTTAGACAGTTGATAGAACAGGTCTTGCTTTAACATGCATTTTTCTGAAGGTTATGAAGTCTGAAACTCAATGTCTATCATTATTTAGTGACTTCATTCCTAAATGATTTGTCAGAAAACCACAATTTTTATGAGGTCCAAACCAAAAATAAGAAGCAAAAATATATTAATTCTGCAAAAATCTGGACAGTTGAGCGGTATAGATCAGCCAGGGCTGTCTGAGTTTGCTGCCCCCCCCTCACAAAATCATGGTCGAAGGGAGCCTCCCCCCTGCAGCCATTTCAATGTCCCATTCCTTGGCTATTTCACCCCATTTAGGCTGCAGTGGTGCAGCGGTTAGCTTTGCCACCTCACAGCAAGAGGTTCTCCCTTTCGATTCTTGGCTGGAGCACCTTCTGTGTGGAGTCTGCATGTCCTCCTCATGGTCGACGTATAAAGACATGCAGATAGGTGCGTGCATGAATGGGTGTGCCTTCTTTGAAGAGTGGGCATCGGGCTGGCAACTCAGCACCATAAAAATCCACTGCCAATCATTAGCAGACCAGAGTTCCACTGTGGCAACTCCTAACTGGGAAAAGCGGAAAGACAAAGACCATAAACACTGTGATGTGCATACTGCTTTACTTCTGTGATGATTTGGATTTCATTTGAAAGCTTTATTTTGCATTTTACAGCACAAACACTAATAGCCATATGCTAAACAAAGCAATGCAGTCTCACAATGAAAAAAGACTTGGCGTTAAAACTTGTCTGCCATTGAAACTCACATTCCTTGAAACAGCATTGAAACCCACATTCAAAGAAAATACATTTTAACAGTGGCAGATAAAGATTAACTTTGGGCCGTTTTCAAATCATAGACCCCTTGCACATGAAACATACATGTGTTCTTTGATACACCTTCCAGATTGTATTAAATTATATTCCTTGTACAATACAGTACAGTTGTTAGAGGGAGTTTTAAATGTGTTTTGAACATTTTTCCAGTAAACAATTAAAATGCATGCAGCAATAATGACAAAACTGCCCAATTCAGAACATTTTCATCATGTCTACTCAAACTTATACAGCCCACCAGTATCAGTAAATAAGCACAATCTCTGAAATAAAAGTCATCTAAATAATTCCACATTAAAGAGATCTGTAACTAATGAAGAGGTTCCTGCTAGAAAACTTTATATTTCATTGTTTTATCCACAAATAAAGTGCCTGTTGCCCTTGAGGAATAAATTGCCTATGTTACATTAAAAAATGATAAGCTACTAATATTGCAATAGGGAATGGATGACAAATTGAAAACCGCTTCATAGTTACTAGGTATCTTCACTAAAAAGGACTGCAGCATCCACCCCCTTTACAACACAGTACAGTATCAGCAATGCATCTACATACTGTGGGAGAACCCACAGCCTTCTGCATCAAAAGCAAGTACACTACCTGTTGTGCTATTAACAATCCAAGCAGACTCAGCATAAGCAGCACTAAACTCCTCTTCCCCTGCAGCTGTCAGTTCCTTGTAAAATCTACTCAACACTCAGCTGTATCTCTGAACTTTGCAGCATAAGAAATCTGGAAAAAGCCAACATTTATTGGGAGGGGGGACAGAAGCCCAAAAAACAGGGACACATTTTAAACATTGCTTGTATAATCTTGGAAAGGTGCTAGAATAAAATGCTGTGTTACCACCATAAAGTTCACTGACAAGACTTGAACCCAGGACCCTGTGCAAAACCGTCAAAGCAACATACCACTATGCCAAATCAGCTGTTTTATGAGAGAGAGAGAGGAAGACTGAAATTTAAATGGCTACCATTTAGTGAATTCAGTTTTCACCATAGCCGTCAACCTCTTGGCACAAAACACCTGGACAAAGCCAGTAATGGGGGAATACAGCCCCCAAACATTCAGTGAATTCAGTTCTCACCATAGCTGTCAACCTTTGCACAAAAAACCTGGACAAAGCCAATAATGGGGGAATACAGTCCCAAAAATAGGGTCACATTTCATATATCCATCTTATAAACTTAGAAAATTGCTAGAATAAAAGGTTTTGTGTTACTATGTACTTTCTGAAGAATATGAAGTCTGAAATTCAAATGCCTGTCATTTTTATTTAACATTTGTTAACCAGGAAAGTCTGACTTGGAAGAAAAGCCAATTTTCAGCAGAGGCCCAGGGAGAAACTCCAGACACATGAGGACATCCAGACTCCACACAGACGGCACCCCACCCAAGAATCAAACCAGAGAACCTCTAGCTGTCAGGCAACAATGCTACCACTGCACCATCAACTATGTAAATAAACAAAAAAAAGAAAAAGAAAACACAGATTGTATAAGGAACAAAGATGAACAAATATGAAGCAGAAATCTGCAATTTTGTTACAAATGGTGGTGGGTAGGGAATTCAGGCTCTTGCCACCTACACCCAAAGTACAGGGGTTCAAGCCTGAAGTAGCCAATATATAGCAACTGGGGCATTACACACACACAAACACACACAGGTTGTACCTGCTTTGATGTCCTCAGTCCCTGAGTTAGTCTGCAGCAGCTTCAGTTGTACATCCTCAGTCCCATCCCGGGCAAGCAATGTAAAAGACCTTCTTGGCTGGCTTCCCCACAAGAGTAGGGTCCAGCATGCAGACGTTGCAGTCTGGATCTCTTCCGTTCTATGCGATCATCACTGCATAGACTTCTAGGCATCAGACCTGGAGAGATGCCTTCTCCCTATCCTGACTGCTGACAGCAGTCAGGAGTCCTGTGAGTTCCAGGAATGCCAAGCATGTATGTGCGGAGTTCCAGGATTCACATTTTTTTTCTTTCCCTTTCCACGGCTGGGGGGGCTGCAGTCCTATAGCATGAGCCGCCTCTGATATCAATGTCAAGGGTTCTCATGTTCTCTGCAGTCTACAAAAGCAAACAGCAGTTGGTAATCAAGTTCAGTAGATGAGAAAACCTGGGATATCTCAGCCAAAAAGAATTAAACTTTGTAACTTTCTTGCTTTCATAGCTGTGTTCAGGAGTCTTGGCTTAAGGCAGAAGTTCCTGTAAGCTGGATGGAGTTCTCCTGTGCTAGTTTTCTAGATTTTATGAATGGTAATATGACTAGACCTCAGTTTGTACTTCTTTTGTAATCCTTGTACCACATTATCCAGTTAAGGCTAGTTTAAAGAGGAGTCCGATAGTTATTGGTGTATAATTACCCACATGAATAGTTATGAGAAGCACACATTTTATGTAATGTAGATTATAACAACACAGATGCAGCTAATAAAAATCCAAGTTATGGGGCTCCTCAATGAAAATAATTCTGAACTGGGATGGGATGCAAATTAAGAGATCTAAAGGGACTTGCCAAAATGCCAAGAAAAATAAATTGAATTTTTCTTTCAGGTCACTCGATCTCGAGGAGCATGGAAAATGCTTATGCTACCAGATCCATTTTTATTCTGGTTTTATTGAAGCTAGGGCCAGGGTTTTGGAAACTATGTAATGTAGACTTTCCTTCTACTTCAACCACATACAGAAGCAAGTAGTTTGTTGAATTTTGCCACTAAATTGAATCAACAGATTCCATAGACAACTTTAATAGGAAGGACCTTCTTGACTAAGTTGATAACAGTAATAGACAGCAGGGCTTACTTAAACAGATTTACTCGGTCATAAATTAAAAAAAAAGTAGATGCTCTGGAAGCAGGATAGAAAGATGGCTGGTTTGATCATTGTAGTTCTAACCAAGTTAGAGTTTCCACTATGTGAGTACTTAAACCTCTTCAATTAGAGGCCCATGGGATGTATGCAAAGACCCTTTAAGGACATCAGGTGTTTCAGTTATATGGCAGTTCTGAATGTAGATGACTTTTTCCTTAAGTCTGTTATTGACAAATTCAGGCCAATACAGCCAACCCCCACTAGCTGTGGACATCCATGTTTCAGCCTTTTTATGGCTTCATCAGCACAACATAAGTGGACTGTTTGGCTAAACTTTAGAGACACAGAGTTGTCATACCCAGCTATTGTGAGTTACTAAGTACTTCATGTGGGCCAGGGGGATTTCTTTAAGTGTGTCCTTTCAGCGCCTATGACATGCTATTCCCCAATGTTTCCAACTCAACAGTCAGCCTGAGATTTTACACAAAAATTACAATGATTCAAGGTTCTTCAATAAACCATTAACATCTCTAAAGTGGTGGTAGATTTTGACAGCAGCTATCAATAACTTTTCCATGTATGCCTTCAGTGACATTCAGGTCATTAGAGCAGATTACTATGACACACAACAGAGCATGACAAAGGTTGTATACACAGATATTCCCACATGCATACAGATCTAAAAGATATGTACATAGATATACGGACATGAACACGAACAGATTTAGGCACAAATACATGCGTACATACACTCACATTCACACAAATATGTACACAGACATGCACATAAACACATGCAGAAACATACATTACCCCCACATGGCTACCTACATATATGCATATATATATTCTTAGATATTCACCTGCATCACAGGCCATGTCTGCATGTACTACACCCTGCACGCATGAATATGCATGTATGCCTGTACCCACTTGAATCACATGAATGACAAAGTACCCTAAATATCAAAAGTACAAAAAGATTGAGAAAGGAAAAGTATTTTTGTTCCCCCAATCTCTACACTACCCCCTTAATACTAGCTTCAAATTAATCTGAATAGTGGCAGTGTATGGTGTAGGGTTAGGGTTGGGGGAAGAGGGAGCATTCATCCCCCTGCACCACCTTACTAATGGGTGCTAACCCTAATGCTGCCCCTTCTCCCAACCCTACTCCTTACCTTAATAAAAACCTTCCCATAAACACTGCCGCTACACAAGACACTAGCACATGCATCTATCCCCTACTCAACCCTAACCTTAAAATTTACCACACTCGAAAACTTATAAATCCTATCTCGAGCTATTCCCAGACTGTAACCGTGACACACACAGACACAAAGTGTTCTCACCCCTGCCAATTCCACTCACCTTTCTCAATGAAACATTCCCTTAACATTTTGACCATTCAGCTGTTACTTTGATATTAAGCACCAGCCCTTACACTCATCATTAGGTCTTTTTAAAACAATATTTATCACCTATGTAACACAGTATATTAAGGAAAGTAACTGATAATACAACTTTTTGCAGCAAAAATTAAAATGCCTATTAATTGGTACGCAGGATAAAAAACTCCCAAAAAGTAAACTTTGCTCTGAAGCAAGCAGCATGTTTAACTCCCACAATATCTTCTGCTAAATAAGAAGAATCACCAAACCACATGATGTAACGGACATGCAAATGAGTCTCCCTCAATTCAAGCAAGAGAAGCCATCCAAACATGCAAATGAGTCTCCCTCAATTCAAGCAAGAGAAGACATCCAAACATGCAAATGAGTCTCCCTCAATTCAAGCAAGAGAAGCCATCCAAACATGCAAATGAGTCTCCCTCAATTCAAGCAAGAGAAGCCATCCAAACATGCAAATGAGTCTCCCTCAATTCAAGCAAGAGAAGCCATCCAAACATGCAAATGAGTCTCCCTCAATTCAAGCAAGAGAAGCCATCCAAACATGCAAATGAGTCTCCCTCAATTCAAGCAAGAGAAGCCATCCAAACATGCAAATGAGTCTCCCTCAATTCAAGCAAGAGAAGCCATCCAAACATGCAAATGAGTCTCCCTCAATTCAAGCAAGAGAAGCCATCCAAACATGCAAATGAGTCTCCCTCAATTCAAGCAAGAGAAGCCATCCAAACATGCAAATGAGTCTCCCTCAATTCAAGCAAGAGAAGCCATCCAAACATGCAAATGAGTCTCCCTCAATTCAAGCAAGAGAAGCCATCCAAACATGCAAATGAGTCTCCCTCAATTCAAGCAAGAGAAACCATCCAAAGTTCCTGCAGGAAGAAGGTGAAATCGTCCTAGGAAGAAGCATCATTACTGATGCGCATTACACAATGAGTGAGAATTAGAAGGGCCCCATGCATGGAGCCCATCGGAGACAAACTGAGTAACAAGTGGGCAATTTAGAAGCAGTTTCATGCAACTTATTTTCATGGCAGTGATTCTGTGTATCGTCATACACTTTATAAGTTGCACTCAAACATGATTAAAGTGCATGCTTTGATGCATAACCAATTATATACTCGCAAGAAAAGAAACCTTTATCCGACTGCATACATAATGTATTCTTGTGTCTGGACATAAACCTTGAGTACTTGTATAAGATGATACATGAAATACAAGTGTACAGTAAATACACATTGCTTTAACACTAGAGTATGGATACAGAAACATTGCATGTAAATATATTAATGTATAAAAATGAATCCATATACACAAGTGCATTTGTTAATCAACATATTAAAGAGTCTTATCAATTGTGCTTATAGTTGGCCATGCATACAGATGTATGGCATTATACAAGTGTCCATGAAGATTAAAAACCTTGACTTCACTGTGTAATACAACTCAACATGTTTTAGATTTCAGATACACAAAATACAATTATAAAATACACCTCCAGACATATGCATGTACATATTTTTCATCTTTGAGAGAGTAATGTGTATGATAAAGAGTTTGAGCACCTCCACTGGTAGAATGTAGCCAGCTTTCTTAAAAGCAGAAAGACAAGCATTGGAGTTGAAAAGGCAGACAAAATACTGCCTGTCAAGGTGAAATTGTAGGTATGCAGGCGAGGTACAGTGATCACATGAGAAAGGATCAGCATCACAAAAGAGGTAACCGTCACTAACTCGGAAGAAAGTTCACTTGCGTCAATGTGAAAGTTGCATTGCAATGTAATATGTTCCAGCTACAAGAAATTTGAGGGATTTCGTTTTGAAAGGGAGAAAGCATCAGGCAAACACTGAATGGGATGAGATTATTGTACTAAAGCCTTCTAAATTACAAACACATCTCAGATAGCACTGTAGGCGTGACAGTTAATTGGGCTACTTCTAGAAGCTATTTTAAATGTCATGCATTGTTCTGTATCTAAGCACTAGCATATTTAAATATGTGTATACCCATATACTATAACCAGTGCCGACTCCACAGCAGAGGGAGATATAAGAAGGGGTTGCATTACCTTACATTATAGCATTACTAATGCAAGACCAAATGTCAGCCCTCAGTTTTCCTGGTGGGTTTCCACTTTCATTGTGTTGAGAAAGGTGAGGGCATATACTTCAAGCATAGTTAGGGAAAATTATCTGGCCTTTTTTTTTTTTTTTTAGCAGAACATGGTTTGTTCTCAGATTTTGACTTCTATAAAAAAATGTATTCTTTCCATCTCACCTTTAGCATTTTCTTCACTGTCAGAATGCTTTTTTTTTAACTTCATTTTTGACTTTACTACCATGCAGATATACACCCTAAGTAAAAGCACTACAACTTACTGCAAAAATAAAGCATGACTGGAGCAGTGAACTACCAAAATATTTGTTGACGTTTAAGTGTTTTCATTCATTACGAACTTCATCTGAAGCACTTAACCTTTATCCAATAAATATTTCAGTGGTTCACTGCTCCAGTCGTGGTTTAGTTGTTTGTTTTTCTGGTTCAGGTCGAGTGATTTATTATGGCAAGAATAAGCTTAAATTATTAGATCATAGGTAGGTACTAGGCTATTGGCCCAAGGGCCTAAGTAAGCCTAGCCAACAAGGTTCCCTGGCTTACGCCACCCAAGAAAGTTATTTTCCTGTGCCCCTGTCGAGCAGAGCCACAGAAGTGATCCCTGGGGTGTATTTCCCATCCACTCAAGATTTTTCTTGAAGAGTGCTAATGAGGAACTTTGCTCGACATAGATAGGTAACTTTTTCCAGAATATTGGAAGTCGCTGGGACAGGAATCTATCCCTCCAGCATGCCCTGTTTATTGTGGTGACAAGTTTTAGTCCTTAGAATGTGTAGCTCAGAGGGATTGGGATTTCTTTAGGTGCAACATGTCCAAAATTTCTGGGCTTGACATAGCTTTATATGTTAGGCAGAGATCACCTCAGAGTAGGCGATATGGTACGGAGTAAAGCTGGAGTTTTTTGAGACAGTCAGTGTAGGGCATCTGTTTGAGGTCAGTAATCTTCTTTGTGAGGTACTTCTGTGGCCTTTCCAGCTGCTGCAGACATCTTGTGAGGTACAGTCCAAAAGGGGCCTTGTACTCTATAATGGGTCTGAGTGTAGAGTAGAGGGGAACAATGACCTCTTTTCCTGGATGAGAACCCTTTTTTGATGAACTGTGCCATGTAGAAGGATTTCCTGACTACTGTGGTGATGTGATTATCAAAGGAGAGACTACTGTCCACCTGGGTCCCAAGGTCTCTATCACACATACAGCGTTAAGTAGACTGCTGCCTATGTGGTAGTTCAAGAGTATAGAGTTTTTACCAAATGGGATGACAATGCACTTTTTAAGGCCATGGCTCTGACACCAGGCATCTGTCTCAGTGAGGCCCTTCTGTAAGATGTCCACATCATTTGGGGACTCTACTATGGCTCCTAGTTTGCAGTTCTCTGTGAACTTCATTAATCAAAGGCCTTCTGTGTTAGCCTGTACTTCAGAGAAGTAGATACCAAACAGGAGAGGTCCCAGGACTGAACCCTGTGGTACTCCACTTGTCACTGGTTTGGTCAGATTTGGAGTCTGCAACTTATAGTGTGGGTGCTGTCAGTGAGCCAGTTGGCAACCCATCTTGTGAAGTAAGGATTTATACCTAGTTTAGTGAGTTTGTCTATAATTCCAGAATGGGGGATGGTGTCGAATGCCTTGGCAAGGTCAAGATAGGCTGTGTGAGCCACCTTACCCTTGTCTACAGATTTGGTGACTGCCTCAAAGAAGTTGATCATGTTCAGGAGGTATGATCTGCCTTTCACAAACTCGAACTGGGTGGGGTCCAGAGTTTGGAGGTTACCAATGTCTTTAGGAGTTCCATGATGATACGTTCCATGGCCTTACAAACCAGGCTCATCAGGCTAATAGGGTGATAGTTCCCAGGATTAGTGGTGGCTCCCCCTTTGTGGAGTGGGATAACTATCACTGTGCGCCATTTAGTGGGCACAAAGCCTGATGTGAGGCTATGATTGAACATGGTGCTTAGGTGGGGAGCCAGTTTGTTCTGAAGTTCAGGTAAAACGCAGCCTGGGATGTTGTCTGGTTCCATGGATGCTGTGTTTTTGGCTTTAGAGAGTGCAGCTTTTACCTGTATAGTTGTGATTAGAGGGACTCTGCATTCTTCCTCTATAGATATGGGCCCTTTAGGAGATGAGAGGAAGGTAAAGTTAGCACTGAACCTATCTGCCAGGATGTTGGCAATATCAGTTGGTTCTGTAATTTTCATGCCTTTGTGCAGTAACTCAGAGCAGATCTGAGTGTTGCCATTGAGATTCCTGACATAGTTATAGAATGCTTTGTGGTTGTCCTTAGAATCAGTGGCGATTTTTTTTTCGCAGCCAGCTTTGGAGGATCTTATAAGGGATCTTAGCTTCTTACTGAGGCTGACCAGGGAGCTCCTCTACTTATCTGCTTTTACTCTCTTTTGAAACAGTTTTTTCCTGCTGTTGTAGAGTTTGTTTACGGCAGGGGACCACCAGACTGGCTTCCTTTTTTTTTTTTTTTTTTTTTTTTTGGAGGATAGCATCTTGGCTTGCCAGATCTAGGAAATAATTTCCAAGAACTCCTGAAGTGGACCAAAGTGTGACACTTCAAAAATTAATGATAGCTGTAATATCATGGACAATGAGGAGCAAAGGACCAAACACCAGATGTCTCAAGCCATGCCCTAGATAACATTAGTATCCCCAGGGAAGCAGAGCATACTGCATACTATGGGATATAGGGAAGTCAATTCTCATGTAAAAGGGAACCCAAATCATGCTGGGATAAGAAAACCCGAACTAGGATCTTACACACCAATTAAAACACAGAGAACAGCAAGTGATGCTCCAAATCATTGTATTAATGAGTTGGTAATAAAGTGACAATTCTGTTTTTCTACTTTCCATAGTATTGAAACTAGTGAATCTAGCAAACTTAAAATGGTCAAAGGTTACATTAAATGAAAAGCCATTTGGCTGAATGTGTTTCAGTAAAATCTGTGGAAGTTTGACTTCAGAACTGAGGCCTTGGTTGGAGTTGGATTAAATGTTAAAATTAGGAGTATATGGAGTGTTGTGTCCTACATGGGGTATACTGCACCGTCACAAACTGTTGCTCTTTATGTTTTGCTAATTTCATTGATTACGTCTTTATTGAATTATGAGATTGATGGTTCCTGTTTAAACAAATTTAATGAAAAGTGATAAAATATGATGAAATATATATAAATAATGCTACTACTAACACAAGTACATCACCATACATAAAACAGGCCGATATGAAGGTAATTAAGCAGGCAGATGAATTCTGGCAGACTGACACACAAACTGCATCTCTATATAGTTATGCAAGCAGTTAGAATTAACAAATACTGGAAAATTATTAGGGGTAATAAAGGTTGGGATAATGTACAAGATATGCATTTTAAAAATCTAACAGTTTTAGAAAGTTGACCTACTTTTAAGAAAGGGAATTAGGGAAACTACCATAAAAAATGTCTCCAAAGCCAACTTCACACAAGACAGAAGTGGCAAACTTCACAACACCCATGCAGACTGACAATAGAGATAAGACTGCTGAATCCTACACAAATGCACTTTTATAAGCACTTACACGCAAGTGCATGGATCGTGCTATCCCTAACAGAATCAAGATGCTATCATCGAAAAAAAGGAAGCCAATCTAGTGGTCCCCTGCCATAAAAACTCTACAACAAAAGAAACTGTTGCAAAAAAGAGTAAAATCCCATGATTGCAGGAACTCCCTGGTCAGTCTCAGTAAGAAGCTGAGCTCCCTCAAAATCCTCCAAAGCTAGTTACGAAAACAAAATGCTACTGATTCTGAAGACAACCACAAAGCATTCTATAGCTATGTCAAGAATCTCAATGGCAACATGATCTGGAACCAAGATAATAGTGTACAACTGTTATTACAAGTGTCCTGGTTTTTACGAACACTCAGATCTGCTCTGAGTTACAGCACAATGGCACTAAATATACAGAACCAACTAATATTGCCAACATCCTGGCAGATAGGTTCAGTGCTAACTTTACCCTCTCTCACCCCTTAAAGGGCTCATCTCTATACTGTAAGAATGCAATGTTCCTGTAATCACATCTGCACACGTAAAAACCACACTCTCCAAAGCCAAGAACACAGCATCCATGGGACCTGACAACATCCCAGGCTGCGTTCTGCACAGACTACAGAGCCAACACGGACCCCAGGAACTACCGCCCCATTAGCCTAATGAGCCTGGTCTGCAAGGGCATGGAACGCATCATCATGGAACTTATAAACAAAGGCATTAGTAATCTCCAAACTCTGCACCCCACCCAGTTCTGGTTTGCAAAAGGCAGATCATGACTCCTAAACCTGATGGACTTCTTTGAAGCAGTCACCAAAGCCATAGACGAGGGTAGTCTACTTAATACCAAAAGTGTGATAAGAGACCTTAGGACACAGGTGGACAGTAATCTCTCCTTTGATAATCACATTGCCACAGTAGTCAGGAAATCCTTCTACGTGGCACACCTCATCACAAAAGGTTCCTCATCCAGGAAAAAATAAAAGAGGTCATTGTTCCCCCCAGTCATCACTCAGACCCATTATAGAATACAACGTCCCTTTTGGTATGTACCTCAAGACATCTACAATGGAAAAGGCCACAAAAATACCTCACAAAGAGGATTACCAGCCTCAAACAGATGGCCTACTCAGACAGTCTCAAACTCCAGCTTTACTCCATCGCATATTGCCTACTCAGAGGTGATCTCTGCCTAACATACAAAGCTATGTCAAACCCAGAGCTGCTGGGCATGCTCTACTTAAAGAAATCCCAATCCCTCCAAGCTACACACTCTAGAGACCTAAGCCTTGTCATGACAATAAACAGAACATGTTGGAGGGATAGATTCCTGTCCCAGAGACTTCCCATAATCTGGAACAAACTACCTATCTATATCAAACAAAGCTCCTCATTAGCACTTAAGAAAAATCTTGATAACTGGATGGGAAATATGAAATTCACCCCTGGGATCACCTCTGTGACTGCTTGACAGGGGCACAGGAAAAATTTTCTTGGTTGGCAAAAGCCAGGGTACCTTCTTGGCTAAGCTTTTATAGGCCCTAGGGCCAATAGCCTAGTACCTACCTATGAAAAATATGAATGTCAGTACTGTTTGTTCATATTCTTGTTTGATTATATGATGAATGTTTTGATACAACTTTAAGAGTCAAATCTATTCAGTCTACCATCATGATAAGATTTTACAAGACTTTACTACAGCCTCCATTTCACCATTGCAATATTCTTTAGATTAGGGAAAGTGCCAAGGCTCAGGAATAAATTTGGGTGGAGGAAGAACCAGCAGAGCCCTCTAAGAAGCCAAAAAGGATGGCCCTAGCAAAACCAGCTCTAGTTCTGGAGATTCCATCCAACTGGTAGTGCTTCGCAAATGTATGCACAAAAGTCCAAGTAACTGCCTTAAGAATAGAGTTAATATCCAAACCCTTGAAAAAAAGCATCAGAAGAAGCCACAGGTCTAGTAGAATGAACAGAATAAGGAAGGCTGTTATCGTGAAAGGAATAAAAGAAATATGTTTTGAGATCCAAGCAGTAGTACTAGTTATGTTTGTAAACCGCTATCCCAAGGATTATTCCATTGTTTTTACTTACTGCATGCTATATCTTTTGTTTAACAATGGAATATTTAATCTGGTTGGCATTTGTACTGTTCAAATAAAATCTGGAGTTGTCTATACCTATCCAATGTGTGCAGCACCTTAGCCACTTGCAGATTGTGGAGAATGGGAAAAAAATGGGCAAATGAATTAGACTGATTAAAGGACAACTCATTAACCACCTTGGGTACAAAGAGGATTAGTATGAAAGGAAATCCTGTACTTATGAAACACCAAAATGGAAGACAAGCCATAAGGGCTTAAAGCTCAAATCTGCATCGGCAAATGTAAGGGCTAACAAAACAACAGCCTTCGAAGACCAGTGTTACAAAGAAGCTGAAGTTGCAGGCTCAAAAGGCGCCAGAGTCAATTTCGCCAAAACAAAAATTAAGATCCCAGGCAGCAGGAATATGCTTCCTCAGAGGCCTAATTTCAAAAACACATTTTAGGAATTGTTTAGCCACAAATTTAGAAGCTAAGAGGAGGAGATAAAGCCAGATAAGCAGAGATAGTGGATAAATGAATCTTAACAGAATAAGCCAACCCAGCATAGAGCGATTTACTCAGATAAGAGAACACCAAAGGATTAGCTACAGAAAGTGGATCCAGGTTTTGGGAAAGACACCAAACAGAAAAACTCTTCAATTTGGATAAATAGGATTTTCTGGTATTGTATTTCCTGGCCTCCTGCAGGACCTCAAGCATGTCCTCAAAATACACAAACTTTATGTGGAATCAAAATCTAATAACAGTTGAAGAGTGGACAGGTGGGGATGGATGAGAGATCCCTTGTCTTGTGTGAGTAAGTCCACCCTGCTGACTTGGCTAAATACAGAAGAGGGAACTAATGCTATCTCGGCCACCAACAAGATTTTGTACCTCAACATATAGGTCTGATAATTAGCAACCCTAAAAGCCAAGCTAGCAGAGGTGTAAACCCTCTTGCTTCCCCTTTCCATGGTCCTGCTATCTTTATCATAGGGCATTAACTTGGAAGAAGGAATCAACTGAGATGTCTTGTCAGAGGCTACAGACACTACCGCGGGGTCCTCAGGCACTTCATAGAATTTATCAGATTTTTTGGGAAGAGGGGCTGAGAAACTAGAGCCCTAGAAGCATTGGAAATGCATCCAATAAGGCAGCCAAAACAGGAGGAACAGTTAAGGGTTTAGGAGAGTCCATCTGCAGCAACTCATAGTATTTATGTACCTCAGAGAAATTAGAGCACAATCCCATTTCAAGAACTCCATCATCCTGGAGATTGTGTCCCCAAAATAAATATGTTCAAAGGGAGTATCAGGACTGGTAGATTTGTCTTCATCTGATCCACAGACCAAAGGAGAAGGAATCTGAGAAGAGTAAGCAAGGAATTTCTCATCTGAATCCAATTTCTCCTCAGAGGAATACTGTTCCCTGGGTCTTTTTAGGGGAATAGAAGACCAAGGGGGACTGGAACAGAAATTCCTTGAGGAGGTTTCAATGTCATCAGAGCACTTTACAAACCCTGACTGAAGGCCTGCCAGTCACTCAGTGTATCATTAGAAGCGGGAGAAATGTTAAGTCTTTTGTTTTTTCCTCAATGGGATATCTGCCTTAAAATTTGGACGTTTCTGACCCAGGACATCATTCAATGTTAGTAGTAGGAACTTATCTAATATCCAAGGAACACTGCTAGGCCCCTCAGAAATAATCAGCCATGATGCTCCCTGAGCATCCAAAATGAATGTCTGCAAAGCCTCCTCTAATATGCTCAAAGTCAGATCCCATCAGCCTCCAACCCAGTTATGGCAGAGGAATCCAATGACAAAGCCAGGTGAACCTCCAGGCATTCACTTGCCTTGGGAGAGATGTCTGGTGGTGGCTGAACAGCAGAAGATTCTGGTCTAGGCTTCTTGACCTCCTCCTCCACTGACTATCCCTTGGAGCAGAAAGTACCCTTGACCATGTCTTCAGCAAGAAGCTTAAGATGCTGATTTTCAAGGTAAAGCTCCAAAGAAAATAGTCTATTATGATGGGTTTTAGGTACAAAAGCCTGACAAATGGAACAAGACATATGGTCATGAGAGGCACCCAAGCAAGAGAGACACTGGTCATGGCAGTCTTTATAGGGAATGTGTCTCCCACACTGGCATTTACTCTTCTTGTATGACATGAAACCCCACAAGCAGTAATAAAAAGGATTAGTAAAAATGGAACCCCAATAGTACACTCACCAGAAATGGCTTGGTGAACCAGCAACATAACAGGCATTCTGAATGATATGTGATTGTGCTCAGACTGGTGGCAAAGTTCTGAGGTTAGTACATCCAGACCACCTTTATGTCCTACACTATGCAAAGAGCATATGTGTGATGTATTGTGCATCTTAAAGCAACTCAAAGGCTTTGGTATACTGGCTAGATGTTAAAGGGCCACCATTGGCAGGTGATCCCTTATGTAAAATAATACTGCAACAGTGAAATGGAAGAGGACATGTGAAGTTCTTTTAGCAGAGAACATTACATTTTCTGAACCAAAGTGGCATTTTGCAACCCTTCATTTACTAATATTCTCATAGTAGATGCTTTAACATTTTTCATCTTTTCTACAGAATTAATTTCCTGATATATTATTCCTTTTCACACCCCACTGAATGAGGTGTATTAAAATAACTCCTATGTTGCCATATAGCCTGCAACATTTCCTCCTCCATATAAGTGCCTTGTGTAGTAAACCTACATTTTGACAAATACAAATCATACTGACTGGACTTAACCACCCTCATACGGACACACCTGAGCTTCATTATTTTACCATGCATTTTTACCAACTGCAACAAGACAGTTTAATCTAATACTTGGCATTGACTAATCTTGCTCAAAGGTTCATCAGTTAATATTAGGCAGGCAGTTTTAATAAGCCATACAGAGTTTAGCCATGTACCCCAGACAATACAGTGAGTGGATGTATGTCCTTTCTTGATAAGGGCAACAGAAACCCAGAAAATAAATGTATGCAAACCGATTTAATCAACAAGGCTCAGTCTGAAGTGTCTTACCATTTAACATGCAAGGGAAGTTTGTTCCACAGGTAGGAAACCTTGGAGGTAATTACTCTGTCCCTCCAAGGCATCCTATTTGCAACACAATGTAAGCAAAGAACTATGGAGCAAATCTTACTACCAGTGTTTCAAAGGTGGTCTAGTAATACAGGATATTTCATAGATTTGAAGGTAAGGTAATCTTCACAGAGGAATCTTTACAAAATGGAAGAAAGTGAGGAAGGGTTTATTATTCTATCTGGGTAACTAAATCAACCAAGCCTTTTGAACATTGATGAAAGATCTCTGAAAGTAATTAGACACAATTGTCTCATATACGTATCTACTGGATTTAACATACTCACACAGAGTACTTCAGCTTGGCTTGGGAGTGCCTTCTGTGTGGAGTCTGCATGTCCTCCCCGCGGTTGGATAGCTTTTCCAAAGACATGCGTGCGTAAATGGGCGTGCCTTCATTGAAGGTTGGGCGTCAAGCTGGCACCTCGGCTTTTCATAAAAATCTACTGCCAATCATTAGCAGACCGGAGTTCCGCTGTGGCAACCCCTTACCGGGAAAAGCCAAAAGACAAACACCACTTAGAGTACTTCAGTGTAACACAACCTTATTTTTACAGTACATTCTTCTGCAAAAAAAAAAAAAAGTCTGTTGCTGCAATTAACTAATCCTCCAATTCTTTATTCTTTCCATATCTACAAACAGTTTGATCTCTCTTTTTGAGTAAACTACTTTAGCTGGTATTATCTTTGTTTCCTCTTGGTTATATTACCTTTGATGTTACCTCAGCAGAGGTAAATTCTTACTTGAATATTTCTCCAATGCAAAAACTTGCTTGACTAAATTTTGATATACTCGTGTTTCTCTTTCACAGAAGTGCACCCTCTTGTGGTTAGACTACATCAGACACATTGCACATTTGGCCAAATTTTACCCTCCAGAAGTATGGAGCACGAATAATTTGCTCGGCTTCAGTTTTATAGGAAATGGCCATAGTAAATCGGTGTACATTGTGCCCAAATCACTTCAATCTTCTAAGTCCAAGATGCATGGTCCATCATTTGAGAATGCCATGGCCAAAAGCTATCTTTCTAGAGTTATGTTAACTATGAAGCCTGTCCCCTTATGTCACAAAATGAGAAGTTATGTACCTACCATAACGTTCCATGTTAGTTGTCTTCCCTCACCTTCTTTCTTGCTTGATGGGTTCGGAGCCGATCCTCGGCTCCGACTCGGCACTTGCTAAGCTCGAGAGTCACTTTTACCAGCTCGAGGCAGCCCCATATCCCATGGTGCAAGGCGGTAAGTACCCAGATCTCGTTTGATGACAAAAGGGCAATAGCACCTAGCATAATAATTTCCCAAAGGAAGAAAGGAGAGAAAAAAACCTGCAGGATGGTAGAAGGACCAGCTCTGTATGGTCTTCAGAAGTATAACTCTTTATAGAGAAAGGTCTGTCCAGGCCTGGGGGAAGGAGGGAGGGTCGCAAGAAAGAAGGCGAGAGAAGACAACTAACATGGAACGTTATGGTAGGTACATAACTTCTCAATGTTAAGTTGTCAATCTCGCCTTCATTCTTGCTTGATGGGACCGCGTCCCTAGCACCTCTATCCTGGGTGGCTCAATGGAACAGACTCTTGAGAACTGTAGAGCCAAAGCTGGCTCTGTCCCTGGAGGCCAAATCCAATTTGTAATGGGAAACAAATGTATGAGGAGTGGCCCAAGTGGCTGCTGCACAAATAGTGTCTAAAGGAAGTCTAGCTTGAAAAGCTGTAGAAGTAGCTAAGCTTCTGGTTGAATGTGCTTTAGGCTTCGAGCACAGCTGTTTTCCTCTGAGCCGATAAATTTCAGAGATGACAGAAGAAAGCCATCTAGACAAGGTCACTTTTGAGACAGGAAGGCCTTTCTTGTTATCAGCATAGGAAACAAAGAGTTGATCGGATTTCCTGAATTGTTTTGTTCTGTCCAAATAATATCTGAGTTAGCGGTGGACATCAAGATAATGTAATTTTTGTTCCGATCTGTTTGAATAGTTTGGAAAATATACAGGGAGATCAATGGCTTGATTCAAATTAGTCTTTGAGGCGACCTTAGGCAAAAAGGTCGGATTAGTTCTCAATGATACTCTGTCTTTGTGGAAGACCAAATAGGGGGGGCGAACAGATAGATCATGAAGTTCAGACACCCTCCTAGCTGATGTAATAGCAACCAGGAATAAAGTTTTCCATGAAAGAAATTTCAGGGAACAAGAAACAGCTGGCTCGAAGGGGGGAAGAATTAAGAATGTCAGCACCAAATTTAAGTCCCATTGAGGAGGAGGACTCCTGACTGGAGGCTTCAGGAGGAAAATTCCTTTCAAGAAGGCTCTACAAAGCCTGTGGGACATAATGTTGTGATCTGCGAACCCGACATGAAAGTTCGAGATAGCAGCCAACTGAACTTTGACTGTGGAAGAAGAGGAGCCCGCGTGAAAAATCTCTGCTAAGAAATCCAAAACTGCTTGAAATGGAGCAGTGAAGGGATCAATATTCTTGGCTTTAGCCCAATAAGAAAAACGTTTCCATTTGCTAGTATAAATCCTCCTGGTAGAGGATTTTAAGGAAGCTACTATGATGTCTCTAACAGGGTTAGAGATCATAGGAAGCCTGGCTAAGGAAGGAAGTGGAGCAACCATGCTGTGAGGTTAAGAGAAGGGATAGACCGGTGCAGCTGACCGGATTGGTGAATCAGAAGATCTGGCACTGGGTCCAGATGCCACGGCTGCACCAAAAGGTGACTATGAAGGAACGGAAACCAAATTTGTTGAGGCCAATAGGGAGCAATGAGAATCAATTTGGCTCTCAAAACGGTTGCTTTCTGGATAACTTGAGGGATCAGAGGAAATGGAGGAAAGGCATAAAGAAGTCCCTGGGGCCAATCCTGGGTCAGTGCGTCTCTGGGGGGATGGCCTGGCAGTGGGAAGAGAGAGAAGAAGTCTGGGCATTTGCTGTTTTGGGGAGTAGCAAAAAGATCGCAACATGGGCGACCCCATTCCAGAAAAATCTCTTCCACTATAGATTGTTTGAGACCACTCGTGAGGCATGAGAATAGCTCTGCTCAATCTGTCCGCTAAAATGTTGGTTTTCCCAGGGATATGCGTTGCTACCAGAAACCGATGAGAGGAGATCGCCCATTGCCAAAGTCTGAGCGCTTCTCGACACAAGGGGTATGACTTGGTTCCGCCCTGTTTGTTGATATACCAAACTACAGACATGTTGTCTGTGTGGACTGCAATTGTCCCTAAGGGAAGAAAGTCGTTGAGGGCTTGCAACGTTAAAAGCACTGCTCTCATCTCTAGGACATTTATGTGCAGGTGGTATTCGAAAGGTTGCCACGTCCCATGAACCATCCTGCCCTGATAATGCCCCCCCCCACCCGATCAGGGAGGCATCCGTAGTGACAGTGGCTACCGGGGATGGGGGTACAAAGTGTCTGCCTTGGTGAATCTGGGGAGAAGTGATCCACCAAGCAAAATGATTCTTGCAAATCTGTGTCACCAAAATTTGGTGACGCATTGGAAGTTGTTGGTAAGACCACTGAGTGAACAACATCCATTGAAGAAGGCGCATATAGAAGCGAGCCAGGGGAAGAAGGGTAATGGCCGCAGCCATGAGGCCTAACACCTTTAGAACCATTCTGGCCTGTACCTTCTTGCTGGCTAGAATGATCCTGATGTGACTTTGAATGTCTGAGATTCTTTGATCTGTAAGGGTAGCTGACATCTGAACAGTGTTTAAGTTTGCGCCTATGAAAGTAATAGACTGGCAGGGCAATAAGGATGATTTTTCGGAGTTGATCGAGATGCCCAATTGAGAACAAAGATTTATTGTGTAATCCCTGGCTTGAAGAAGCTGATGCCTGGTGGTGGCTGAAAGGAGCCAGTCGTCGAGATATGGAAACACCTGGAATCCTTGACGTCTCAGGTGAGCCGTGACCACTGCCATACATTTGGTGAACACTCTGGGGGCTGTAGTGAGACCAAAGGGCAGGGCTCTGAACTGGAAATGACTGGACCCCAGCCGAAAGCGGAGAAATCTCCTGGAGCGTCTGTGAATTTTTATGTGATAGTACGCATCCTGAAGATCTATTAAGCACATCCAGTTGTCCTTCTGTAAGAAGGGCAGAATCGACTGAAGAGTGACCATTCGGAATCTTGTCTTCCTCACAGACTTGTTGAGTCTGCTGAGATCCAATATTGGTCTTCAGTCTCCCGTCTTTTTGGGGACCAAAAAGAACCTTGAGTAGATTCCGGGCTCTGAATGGTCTGTTGTAATTGGCTGAATGGCTCTTTTTTGCAGTAGTTTTAAGACTTCTAACTCTGCAATTTCCCTTAGACCGGGTGGTACATCTGGAAGGGAATTTGAGTGATAGAATGGACTTTCCTCGAAAGGAATCTTATAACCCTCGGATATGATCGACTGTACTCATCTGTCTTGAGTGAGGGAACGCCAGGCTTCTGGGTACAGCGATAGTCTTCCCCCGACTGCCTCCAAGGATGGACAGTCGGGCAACACCTCAGGGATGCTGAAAGGGCTTGTCAGAGAGAGACTCTCTGCTTCCCTGGTTTTATGGACCCCCTCTGCCTCTAGAGCAGCATCTGTTATTGTTACCCCCTCTGCCTCTAGGGGTAAACTGACCATGTGAATCCGGCGTGACTCCTTGGGATTTGCGGAACCACATTTTGCCACCCTTCTGTCCTTTGGGGTAAGGTCTAGAAGGGGTGGAAAAACGGACCCCTACGGCAGAAAGAGTCTTGCCGTCCTGCTCACACCTGGTCAATGTTTCCTTCACTTGAGGGCCAAACAAAGCTGACCCGTCAAAGGGAGAGTTTGTGAAGGATGCCTTAAATGGATCTGCAAAATTACAGAGCCGCATCCAGGCTTGGCGTCTAAGAGCCACACCTGTACCTGCGGCCCTACTCGCTCCATCTGCAGCATATGATATCAGTCGCATGGAGGAGTTAGCAATAGAATTAAGGGTTCCTAGCTGCGAAGCAATTTTTTCTTGAGCCCCTGCAGCTGTAGGATCCTGTACTACTTCAACTAGCTCCTTAAGGATATCCCTCTGGAGTCTGGTGAAGTGACATAGGTAGTTCAGCGAACGCATAGCAAAGGTCGCTGAAGAGAACATCCACTTACCATACCTATCCATGGTCCTAGAGTCCTTATTAGGAGGATAGACAGGTATGGAAGGATCTGCAAGTTCCTTCTTAGTGGCAGCCGCCACCACCATGGCATCAGCAGGGACACCTTTGGTGAGGAATTGCTTGTCGGACGGGGCAGTAATAAATTTAGAAGGCCTCCTAGGGACTGGCTCTACAGAGTCAGGAGCAGCCCACGCCTTTCGAGCAATAACCTGCATAAGGGGGTCGAAAGGCGGAGACACCCAGGAGGTGGAGGGCCGAGATCCAAACGCCTCCAGGTATACTGACTCATCCTCAGAGGGATTATTGGTGGGCCGGTTTCCCCTCTGTCTAAGGAGTTCTAGGATGTCTGAAAAGGAGACATCCTCAGAGGGGGATCTTGGGGATCCCTCTGACTCATCTAAGTCAGTATCTGAAGTGATAGACTCGGGGGAGTCTACGTGTTTCCTCTTACAGGTCCTCTTTCGCGGAGGATCTCCTGACTGATCAGGAGAATCCTCGGAAGAGGGGGTTCTTCCCAGTGGGGAAACCTGAGGCGGAGGATCTCTGGGTCCGGGAGCAAGAGAAGTGGCAGAGATATCGACAGGCACCATAGAGGGAGGAGCTAAGGGAACAGACTGCTGGCTGAGACCAGTGGCCAGCACACTCTTCATCACCTCGAAGGCTCCCCTCCCATGGGGGTCCGAGAGAACCCATTCCGAAGAACAAGGAACTCCAGGACCCACCGAAAGGAAAGGCTCCAAGGCAGATGTCGGAGCCGAGCTCACCAAGGCCGAGGCTCCAAGGGGAAGAGTGGGGTCGGACAAGGGTCCGATGCCACTCACCCCCTCGGAGGAGACCAGGGAAGCCTGACCACCGAATCCCTCTAAGGAAGGTCTCGAAGAGCAGATAAGAGTAGAGGCTGAAGGAGCAGAAGGGGGTATCTGTCCCTCAGCCGTAGCAGAAACCATTCCCGAAGACTCCAACTCCAAACTCTGGGGTAGAGTCGAAGGAGGAACTGCAATGGGGTGTGGACTAATAGTCGTCTGTTGAGACGGACTATGTAGCATCTAGGCCAGTGCCTGTGATTTTAATAATCTACTGACCACCCTCTCTAAATCATGGTCAGAAAGCCTGGATGACATGGATGATCGGCTTCGATGGCTCCGTTCCGAGAGGAGAGGAGAGGCCGGAGCCGACAGTATCGGTTCCAATGAAGGGGACCTGGACCTCTTCCTCGAAGGAACCATCGGAGCCGACGAAACCGTAGATACTGTCGGAGCCAACAACTTTCTGGCGCCGACGGAAGGTCTCGATGTATCGGCTCCAGCCGGAGCCGATACAGACACAAAAGTAACGGTGTCGGAGCCAGTCGGCGCCGACACCGAAGCCTGGGCCACATGGTGGTCGGAGTCAGTCGGAGCCGACACCGATGTGACTGCAGTATCGGCACCGATAGCCATCGGTGCCGAGGATTTGTGTAAACTAGGATCGGCTCCAGTCGGAGCCGATCTCGACTCTGAAAGAGTCGGAACCGAGGCCGCAGGCTTAGGGACAGAAGCCTGGGCCTTGGAAGACTTAGAAGTCTTAGTCGGGGCCGACTTAGCCGGAGAGCCCTCCGGTTTAAGAAGGCCCCTCAAAATCAATTTATTTTTTCTCTCCTGCAGGACTCTCTGGCTAAAAGAATGACATATAGCACAGGAGTCCTGCAGGTGGAGAGGCCCCAGGCAGTATAGGCAAGAAGTGTGACCGTCTGTCAGAGACATCTTCTGACAGCACGAGTCACACTTCTTAAAGCCTGAGACCCTTTCTTTAGACATGGTGTAAAAAACACACACACCCAACACCTGTCCAAGAAATTATTATTAATAATATCCCAAAGGGAAAGACTAATCTCTCATAAACACACACACACACACCCTAACAAGGGGGGGGATGGGATGGGAGAAGGTCTGACTAAAAGTTTTAAGGAGATAGGGAAATTCTAGTCAGAAAGGTACTAAAAGTAGTCTAAAACTATTAAATTTAAAGTTTAAGAAGAAAAGGGGGCAAAAACAGTAGTGTATAAATCACTTACCAGGAGCTGGTAAAAGGAGGACCTCATCAGCGAAGCGGCAAACGAGATCTGGGTACTTACCGCCTTGCATCATGGGATATGGGGCTGCCTCGAGCTGGTAAAAGTGACTCTCGAGCTTAGCAAGTGCCGAGTCGGAGCCGAGGATCGGCTCCGAACCCATCAAGCAAGAATGAAGGCGAGATTGACAACTTAACATCATATGGCACACATCTCTCCCTTTGCAGCCATTTTCAGATACTATCATTCCCTTATCTTACCCCCACTTGCAGGCATTCCGTATATAAGAGAGAGTCTCTCCAATGTGATCCTCTCTGCCTCCTTTCTTCTCCTTTATTCTTTTGTGTGGTTACTTTGATATGTTTGCATAAAGACGGATACAGTATTTTCTATCTACCCTATTTATCATGTAATCGGCACACAATGGTATGTTTACATTGCAGGCTTAACACTTTCTCTAAACTCTCTAGTTTCTTCTTCAGTCAGGCAGATGTTTGTTCAGGCTGTGGAATTTTGTTTGCACACTTTTTTGTACTGATCCCAAAGCCATGTACCCATTTTTCTATATTTACCACTGGTAACCTCTTGCTTCCACCACTGCAGTCTCCATCACTATGTACTCCAATGTTTTGAACAGAATGCTTAGGATCACAGTGATGCTTCTTTACATCTGACCCTTGGCTGTTTTAAGTGCTTCCTCATGAAAGTTGTATCTATTTTATTGTGCCCTGGGCTCCCTTCCCAGAAGGATGCTAACCACCCCGTCAGCATGGGCTTACATTAAGTGGTCCCACAGTGCATAAGTCAAACCCTTGAGCTCTGCATTTTGCTCAGCTGTCCATTGAAAGCCATTATAAAGACCCCTTTATACCTACCAATACCTCAGAATAGAAGATTAGAAACATGGGAACAATACTAGCCAAATGACTGTGGGGACCGTGAGATGCCTAGGGCCGTGGGGACCGTGAGATGCCTAGCCATAAACACCTTTAAGTAGATGCATTAAAAAGTTATTGCCACCCATTAAGCACATAATAGTGCTCACCTTCCTGTTTGAAGCAGAGCTGTACATAACTCTGGTATAACTTTGTATATACCCATCCAAAGACTAGCCCACAGGCAAAATGGCAACTTGTTCCATAGGCTGGGAAAACAGGTACTTGGTTCTAAACTCAGTCTTATTTATGTCCCTGGTGTGGGCACTTGTAGACCTATTGGTTTTGCAATTAACTAGGCCAAATAAGATTGGGTTTTCTTGGCTCAAAAAGTGAGATGTCACCTGGAAGCAACTGGTAGGCAACTGAGTACGTCATGCTTATCTATTACAATAGTTGAAGGATTTAAGGCCTTTCATTTTCTTGGTTAGAAATCTTTTGAATCTCTCTAGTTGGGCAATATGATTGGATTTCTATGTAACAGGACGTTGTAGTAAATCACTGGTCTGATAAGTGAGAGTGCAGTGCAAAACAGGATGACTTCTTTGGATCTTGAAGACATTTCTTTGAAAATTAACCAGGCCAGATAATAGACCCGAGTACTTGTGTATCATGTTGCTACCACAGTCAGGGAATTCTGTGACCTTATGTTTAAAGAGAACCACTGATGTGGGAGCAGCATTTTTGCATACTACTATGCTACACTTTGTATTAAGCTTGAGACAGTTTTTAGTACACTAGATACGTGCACATTCCAACCTTTGCAGGACACATTTAGCATCAGTAGATGAGCAGGTAATGGTGCCCAGCTTGTAGTCAAGAAACAGACACCCATAACTCAGAGACACTGGTTTACATATCTGCAAAATAAATGCCAGGAAAGGGCACAACATTGAACCTTGTTGTACCCCACTAGTTATAATTTTATGTTGAGAGGGGTGACCAACAACTTTCACAACTTGGGAGCTGTTGCATTACCAATTTGCATTCCAGTAAACAACACAAATGTTTGCATTAAGTTTGCTAAATATTTGAATACAAGCATGGTCATAGTCCCAAAAGCCTTAGCCAGGTCAGTATAAGCAGTGTACGAGGAGTGGCATTTTGAGGAAAAACAAACTACCTTGCAGTTACCCAAGAGCCTAAAGGCAGGATGGGCACTAAATCCTGGTTGAGAGGGATGCCATCATTGCACTGAAACCGTGTCTCAGTAACTACACGTGCATGCTTTAGGTGTAGGATAGCCTCAAGTACACGCATTTTGTTTAGATTCCTGGCATTAAGTACTACCACCATGATGTTGTCTGAGTTTGATTTTGCTATGTAGAAATGTGCACTAGGAAGACACTACATATAGTCACTATGGGACAGCAAAGGCTTTAGTTAGTATGTGGAAGCCCTGGTACAAGAGGTGCAAACCCTCAATGGCAAGTCTCACCTACCATCTCACCTAAGGCCTACACATATTGGATCCCATTACAATAGCACCAACTACTAAGCCAATTGTTAAAAGATCATCTTGTTTTGCTATATGGAAACCATGCTTAGTGAAAGCAAGACTGAAGACCACTCTTTCCTGCTTAAAACACATACATAGTAAATCTCTGCATTCGGTATAACCCTACTCTGGTTGATGCTCATGTCATTCATTCCCAGATGGGCCACCACTAGGGCGTGGCTATATCTTCCTGATTTAAGGGTCTTTGTGACATTACAGATCCTGGCTACAGACCAGCAGCTTACAATCATCCATTTCTTGTCTGGTATAGTGAGT
This sequence comes from Protopterus annectens, assembly GCF_019279795.1. Lineage (NCBI taxonomy): Eukaryota > Metazoa > Chordata > Ceratodontiformes > Protopteridae > Protopterus > Protopterus annectens. Next base: position 1,168,684,534 of record NC_056748.1, on the reverse strand, counting down.
GTGGCGTCTGTACGCATTTCTATAGGGTCATCTATGAGTCTCTTTTGACTGTTGGTGGAAGCAGAGATGGGGGACCTTGTGTGCTTAGGCCTGCTTTCCTGATGACTTTGGTGAGTTGTGTGGAGGGAAATGTTTCACAACGATAGCAAGCGTCTACTTTTCCAAATTATTTACAGTATCACCTTCTATCCTTCCTGCTTTCCCCTCCCCCTTTATACTATGCCCCCTCTCATCCTAATATACTTTATAAAATTAGTATAAAACTGTCTTTACAGTTAGCAGGTAGAATGGGCAGTCGTCTCTACTATCATCTAAACAATTTTATCACAGTACACAACTTTTGTTGAATTTTTCCTCTCAGACTGAGCCTGAAAATGGCCCACATGGATCAGTGTTCTACCTGGTCAACAAATAGAGGAAATAAAAGGAGTTGATGTTGTCTTGTGTTCTGGAAGTGGAGATCTTTTAGTGTGTTAACTGAACTTTGGCATTTTTTCTTACAACCTCAACATATGCCAGTCCTCTCTGTTTTGATTTCTCCAAGTCTTTTGGGTTTCTAATAGCATGACGGGAATGGATCCCATTCCTAAGTCAGAGTACGATTAAAGTTCATGAAATTAGTATTTCACTCTTTGATGTTAGCCAAAAGTGCTCTTCGCAGTACCTCTCTGTGTTATGATTGAAGTAATGTTTTTTGAGGTATGTTGTTTATGGACAGTGGGCTCATGTAAAGAGGTTTGCCATAATGTTTCCTAAATATGTACATGTCACATACTGCATTATCGATTGTTACAGTGAATATTTGGTAATCATAAGGTAGTTGCTACATTGCCTTGTATCGAATGTGATCACATTGTCCACAGACAGCATGATAGCAGACTGATGAGCTATGCTGCCAGAGTGTGGATTACTAGGGCTGACCACAGTACTCAGGTGTTGGAGGGAAACTACTTTAGAAAACCTTGAAAATGTATTAAATATTTATGGTACTGCTCTATTGTGAATGCATGTGCATGAAACATGTCTAGGGCGCCTCTCTAGTTCCACAAATTCTTAAGCTGCTTTTATTCCCATTTCAATCGGGTTATTTTTTTCTCTTTGTAGACTGTGTGATGCGACTTCCTGCTCTGTTCATGTACTTTATGGATCCTGATGATTTGTTGTCTCTTACCTTAATCATCAGGTAGGTACGTTATTCCCCTGTCCCTTTCATCCATCCCTTAGCGCAGCTTTCCAAATAAAATAGTCATTTAGCGGATGGTCTCTTTTTGCAACATCTCATAGAAGGTTACTAGACTAATGGCCCCAGTACTCTTATAAGCCTAGCCAGGTTCTACCCTTATTTCCATGATAAGCACCTAATCCCCACGTCCAAGAGCGACACAGGTGGAACTCCTGGGGGTAAACTTACCGATACCCATCCAATCATCAATACTGTGTTTGAAGGCAGCCAACGAGGTGCTCTGACATGGTGGGACTCTGTTCCAAAGGTGTAACCTCTGGGAGACAAATCTGTCCCTCCAGTAGATTATGTCCACATCTAATGAACGACCACTCTAGAAAATTACCAGTATCTGTATCGGTCTCCATATTTGGCTCCTCCACAGAAATCCCGAGACAATGAAGGAGTTCTGCTGAGATATTAAAATGTGAGTATACTATTAATTCATCTACCTTATGTCAATGGTCACTGACAGTTTCTCATACCTTCTAAAATGCTTTATGCCTATTCTATATACATCAAGTGCCCTATATATTATTCCATACCCAAAAAGTGTTTAGATTGGTTCAGTACTTAACAATTGACCCATATCTTCCCCCTACCTCCAAACCATCTTGTGTATTCACTTTCAAAAGATGGCAAACATATCAAACCAGTGCCAACTATTTAACTAGGTAAACCCATGTGTTTCTTTGCAAGAGGACATGGGATAAGAACTGACCAGATAACTTACAGGCACAATGTAGATAAATGGAGACAGAAGGTGATGAAGCGGCTTAACAGTCATTGTTCTATGCTGCCAGACTCATGATGCCCCCACTGCCTGAAAACCATCATCCAACACTCCCAATGTCCCCAATACTGTCCTCATCTCATTTGAAATTATACATAATGTTCTAGCCACAAATAGTTTTCCCAAATTTCTAGCACTCATGGTATTTCACATGTTGCTCCTACCCAAATAGTATCCTTCATATTGTCACTTTAAATAGGGCACTATGCACTTTCTCCCCCATAAAGCATTCCACATCTTGGCAAATTTCTAACAGGCCACATTTTTCCTTCAACAGATAACATTCCACATATTGCTTCTTCCCCAAATAGTGTTCTAGTGTTAACCTATGTCAACTACTGTTAATAATGCATCATCCAAGTTGCCGATGCCTCTCAACTTCCTGCCTCCAGAATTCTTAAGCAAGGCAAAAACAGGGGAGCAAAGGTATAAAACCATGGACTTTTTAATTGCAACTTAAATAGCTCCAGTCCCCCCCCCCATTTTTCTGGATAGACCAATGATCTCCATAGAACTTTTTTTAGACTCACCCTGGGAGACGTGTCTGGTTAAGTGAGCTATTCACACTGGCAATGGAGGATGATGGAATCAAACCTTGCACCACTGGACCACAGGAAACAGTTCATTAAAAGCTCCTTAATCCTCTAAGACATCTGCCAAGCATCAACATGTATTTTCTGAATATTAAGTATGAAACTCTTGACTGACTATAAACCTTAATCATTTACCAGAAAACCAAAAAACATGAACATGCCAAAAAAGACAAATTAGGAAGAGTTTGAGGTAAGGTCCTACATACCACTATACTCCATATGGTTTCCCCAAATATTATACTATACCTACAAAGTCTCCACATTGTTCAGTTCCCAAATGGGGTCTTCTGTAAGACTTGTGAGATTATAGCTCATGCAGTATTGTCATTTCAAAACACCTTATTAACTACTGTTTCTTCCCCAAATATCATTTGACATGCTCTCACACTCCAATGGTTCACATTTTTCTTGTATAATGCCCTACATACCAAAATATCTATTATTCCATGCTTTAAACAATTTATGCAAATTAGAGTTATTGGGCCTGGAAACCTTTGCAAGTAGAGACCGGAATGGTACACCCCTAATACACGTATCTAAGATCAGTTTAGCACATTTCAGTCCCCCTAACAGCTTTTTTTCTCTCTCCAAGAATCTGGTGAAAAGATATGCGAATATGGAGGAAAGGCAAGTATCTCCTGATGAAGACAGAGCCATGCACTGAACTGGAGGGGCCAAAGTGTTGTAAGGCAGCAACGACGACAGCTCCTGTACTAAATATTTCCTTGTACCCTAATCATCTTCAGTAGAATGAATAAAAGAAAAATACTCCAAAAATATTCTACACCCACTGTACTACATTCTGTACAAAAATATCCCATGCACTTCCTAGATATTATGTGCTATACTCATCTGAACAGTACCAGATCATATTCAACAAAAAACTGTGTACATCACATGACCTCATGGTCTTTTGAAACAGTGTGATCTTGTCACTTTACTACAGATGAATTATAGATGGAATGATACAGAAACATGACTGAGAAATGGCAAGAATGTTACTCTGAGAAAGCATACTTCAAGTCATTATATAGGCTGCAGCCAGGTGCATTACTAAAGAATGTTTAACTTGGATAGGTTTAAATACTGTTTGGGGTGGAACAGATTCCTTAAACCCACTGTGCTCATTTACAAGCTAGGCTGTTTCTTAGAGTGTGACAGTACCCCCCCGACCCACCTCCCTTACATTACACCAGGGCTCATTTCCAAATGTTATAGAAATGCTGATGCCTTTTTTCATCCTCCCTGTTTTTTTTTTTTTCTGGTAGAGAGACCCTCCTACCTTTATATTAAGAATGCATGATAATCTTGTGTACTGGTCTTCAGTCCTCCCAGTTATGTTTGGAAGTGGATTGTTTTGACAGAAAGCATTTCGTTTGCAAAATATAGAGTGAGAATTTGACTGTTACAGGTAAATGGTTAAAATAAATTATTGACTTATATATGTCATTATACTACATTAGAGATCCATCAACCCCCCCCCCACCACACACACACACACACACACACACACACACACACACACACACACACACACTACACACACACTACACACACAGTAAATAAAGCAACTAAAATTAAATTAAAAGCATCTTTTATTTTTTTGGCATGTCATTGTCCACAAAATATTTAACATGTCATAAATAAATTAAATACAAATAAATAAGGTCATTCTTAAATATTACATCAACTTTTCAGATTTTGTCATGCACCTTTCCACAGAACGCTAGCATTTCATAAGTGAATATACACTATACAATGAAAAGTTGCAATTTAACTCAAGCATTTCTTCTTGTGCATGTGATGTAGTTTCATTGATCTAAGTGCCAACCATTTCAAAAACATAATTTATTAATAAATAAATCCATTACACATTCTTAAATATTATAGGTTAACGCCCAGTGGTTGTTTCCTGCCGTTTTCCACAACCTACTAGGTACTTCATAACTCCAAACATTCTTCAGAAACACACATAGTCTTTTATTTCACTGCATTTTTTTATAGTATCTGCACGATACTGAAACACTTCATATTTGAAAAATGTTACTCTGCCTCAAATAATTTAGGATTTTATCAATTTCAAAACCCTTCATAAATACAAATATGTTAACAGTCAACACAAATTGCAATTAATTCTTAAATATATAATTACTTCTGCTTATTGTATTATTTTTCACATGACTAATGAAAAACAGCAATAAATAAATCATTTGCATAATTACTTGATTAATGTCACAAAAGTAGGACAATGTGTCCTGTAAGATGCTATTACTACAGATAGCAGTTCATTGCTTTCTTCCATTTGAGAGAAAGTGTGCACAAACAGCAAGCTTGTCTTACACCATAACTACACAGTCACATAGGGAGTTATGGAAATAAAAACTTAACACTGCTTTAAAATCTGATCTCCCTCTGATCTGATATACCAAGTCCTGACATAATCAGACTCAGCAGAAACCTTCTAGGAATATTACAGCTGACTCCAAACTTCATAAAAAAAAACTTGTGACATTAGAACTTCTGACCCAGAAGGCTTCTTTTTTCTTGGGACTAAGATGCCCGCCTGTAACTCAGGTCATGGATTATGTACTGTCCATTTCTTCCTGGAGTTTCAGTTGCTGACTTTTTTCGGAAGCATTATGACTAATTTGCACACTGAACATCAAAATCTGTGTTCTAACAGAGGAACGGTGATCAGGATGTAGTTGCAGAAACCGCGGTCACAGAGAGATGCCCTGTGATATTCTTGCTGGTGGACTCGGTAATGGGAATTCTGTTCCTGCGGCTGGCCGGTAGGGACTTTAGCTTCTACCCTGGAAGAATGGAAGGCTTCTTGGTCACTTGTTCTTATTGGCGTGCCGTAAGTAGCATTGTCAGGAACCTCGTACAGCTTGCCCAAGATCTCACCGCTAATCTTGGCGGACATGAGCAGCGTGACCCCCTCAGGATCCCCATTAGGAATGCTTCGATGGTCATGGTCTGCCGTGCTGTCTTCTCCGTCATGTACACCTTCCTCCATGTAGACTTGGAGGAGGACGATGCAAAAGAAAAACGCAAGCCATTTTTTGGCAGGGCTGCTTTCTGTTGGAGGCAGATACTTCTTCACTTTTGCAGGGTACAGCACTCTGCGGGGTTTTCTTACTCGGACAGTTGAGCTCGATTGCTGCTGTTTTGGGATGGATTCAAAGGTGAAAATCTCTGGTTCCGAGTTTTTGTGCTTAAATGTCGGGATCCTGAGTTCTGGTGAGGAGTCTTCCATAGAACTGAAGGACTGCGATAGCTGTATCGAGCGCAAACAGATTTTCTTTTGCGATGGCATTTTCTGGTGATGTAGTGAGATCTGACTGACCTCCGTTTCTTTTGGGAGCTGAAGATGTGTAGGTCCTCGTCTGCGGTACATGCCACCCATTCTCACCTGGCTGTTTATTGTCTGTAAATCAGCAGATCAGCCTCTCAGCTGCTCTCTACACTGCTCTGAGTGAGAATAAAGCTCGTTGGATGAGAGTTCCTCTTAAATACTTACTTGGCACTGGGGTGGAGGTGATGTCATCGGTTTCTGTTAACACTACCTGTACTAAGAGGTTGTGGAGGGTGTTCCTGTTTGGCAGTCAGTCAAGTTTCATCGTATTATCTATCATCTTAGAGTCACCTCACCTGTTTTAAAAGGCAACAGGAAGACAGCTAAACTTAATCATACCTCAATGCTCCTTTTTTATTTTATTCACGAATTCTGGACAAAGCCAAAATTAAAGGAGTAACAACAAAAAAAAACTCTGGGACAATTTTTTGCTCTAATTCACCGAATTTATTTTGTTAACCAACCATACGTTTTCTATTATAAAAACAAACTGTGATACTGTCTGCATTATTCACAACCTGTAATACGTGATGATTTACCCCCACCCCCCAAAAAAGATTCAGAGTTAGGGCAAAATCAGCTCTGAACATACCTCTCAACCTCTTAGACAAGTAATCTGGACAAAGCCATAAATAAGTGGGAGAAACGCCCAAAGAGAGGGATGATCCTAAGTTTTAAATACTGCGCTTACAAACTTAGAAAGCTGATAAAATAGCAGGTTTTGCATTTGCATGTATTTTCTTAAGGTAATGGAGTTTGAAACTGAAATGTCCGTCATTATTTTCCAATTTCAGTATATTGATTTGCAGCTAGTTAGCCAGAAAACCACAAATGTATGAAAAAAGGACCAAAATGAGGCAAAATCTGGACATGCTGTGAAAATCTGTACAGCTGAGAGGTAACCGTGTGCACGGTTTAGGGTGTGCTTTATTAAACAATTCTTACTGAATTTTCTTAAGCAGTTCGGTTGATTTTCAACTGTACCTACATTTTTCCTGGGTTCCAATGAACACTGAGTTATGTTTCACCATTCCTATATCCTAGACCATAAGTTTCTTAACACACACTTCCAGGGATGGGGGTGTGAGGACACCATCCCTTTCATATATACCAATTCCCCGCTTGTAAAGCAATGGTGGAAAAGTGGAATAAAAAGCAGCAGGACATGTCCACCTTGCTGATTTAGGGTTACCACATATCCCACTTTGGGAGGGACAGTCCCTCTTTGGGCAGTTGTGTCCTGCAAAAATATTGTAAGAATGGCAACTGTACTGAAATATCAGGGCGAAATTATTTCTTATATTTTATGTAATAGTTGCATAAAACAGTTATTCTGTATCTGAAACGCCGAAATATTATATGAAACCGAATAAGTAAAATGCTACTAGAATAAGCTTTTATTTAGGCAAAAAAGTGAAGTTTTGTCCCTTGCAATGGCCGTGGGTATGTTTTGGCCTGCAAAATCTGATGTTTGTACCACAATTGTCACACTTTGGCCATATGAAAAGGTGCACTGGCAACCCTATGCTGATTGAGGAAAACCGTTCCCCGGCTGTAGGCAATGCAGTTTTGGTCACAGTTAATAGTTTCAGAAAAAGTCAATGCAGCTACTATTTGCTTTGAAGACATCTCAAGCCATCATATAAATACTTTATATAAAAAGAAAACCGAGACGTCTCGGAACATGACAATACCAAGCTATAATTATAATGTAGACAGCTGGACAAAGTAAGCTCCCCTCACAACGCATTTATAATTCGGTTAAGCTTATTACCATATAGGCACTGCTATGATTTTTGCAGCATGCCTTGCACTTTCTGGAGTTAATAATGGTCTCCTTCTTGTAGATCTGTTTTAAAAGGACTCGTACTATTTAATTCATCTAAACCTACGCAAATTTCTCATCACTAACTGTATGGAGCTCTGTATCTGAAGACCTTACTCTGAAAGATCAAATAACTCATTTCTGACCCTCCATGTTTTAAGTTGAATGAAATGATTTTTAATGCTAAAACTTTGAGGGGTATGTGCTTGTGCAACGTTCACATTTTAAAGGTAGCGATTTTTATCAGTTTCTGACCTCACCGAGAGGAGGTAGGTGCATTACCTGCGGAGTATAAATTTATTGTGCACTATAGGCACACGTATCCTCTGCTGTGATTAAAAAGTAATCAGATCAGAGCAGAGACTGTTGCGAGCTGGAACTTTAAAACAAAATTCGTACAAAAATTAAAGAAAATGAGGGGTATAGACGTTTTATGCAAAATAAAAAAGGAATGCAAAGGGCTATTTTTAATCTCACAAATCTGATTATTTTTATTTCCATTATAGCCTAGACAAACTTCAAGAGACGGAAGATTAACAGTAGGCAGATTTTCCAGTTTACTGAATAATTGGCGGGGGTACAGAAAGTTCTCTGACAAGTGGCGGGTAACTGGACATGTAAAACCTAATTACTTGGACGATTTAAAGATCGGTGAAAGGTAAAAGGCAAAGTGGATCTTATGCGATTGTTCGGGTGGGGATAGTTAGAAATTCTTACAAGATCAAGATGAAGACCATACCTCAACTTCTTTACACAGAAAATCTGGACAAAGCCACATATAATGGGGGTGGGGACTAAGCTCCCCCCGAGAGCTACACATTTTAAATGTTGCTCTCATTAACTTGGAAAGTTGCTAGAATAAAAAGGATTTGTGTTACCATGCCTTTTTTGAAGGATATGAAGTCTGAAACTAAAATGACTGTCAATTTACTGAATTCAGTTCAAACCGATTTGCCACAAAATTCAGAAAACAAAATTTATGAGGAACAGACCAAAAATGAGGTAAAAATCTGGACTGTTGAGAGGTATAAAGACCAAACAGAAAATGCCATTGGTTGTCATTTTGCTGAGGACTGTCCTTGATTTTCAGGGACATCCCTGATTTTGACTCAAGTTTTAGCTCTGCCTCTCTTAATCCCTCCTAAAACTGATGACTTTTGGAGGAAACGGTGCTGAATTTTATTTAATAATGACAACAGAGTTAGACCTTTACTTCAGGAAAATATATATTAATTACATTTCTCTTATTCTGTCATTGTCTGAGTGTTATTGTATTAAGTGACCCTGATTCTGGTGAAATTTGTTCTTGATTGGATGGCTGCTGACCAGGATGACTATCTAAAATCAAGTTTAAGTGACTCCAGTACATGGAAATTCAGTTCAGTTTTCTGGTAAAACAGTCAGTACCAGTTGGGGGCTTCATACTTTTACACTAAGCTAAGCCATCAAGGCATTTACAAGCCTAGCCATGCAATCCAACCTAATTGTGTCCCTATGCATCATTAGCATTTATTATGACAGGGTATGTTAATTAGGAAGTTTCTGGAGGTTGAAAGGGGTCTATTAGATGCAGACAGTGATGCCCAAACTATTAGAGACATGGGGGCCAGACGTGGCGTGAATTTTTCAATTTCCCATCCATTGGTCAAGGCGAATTACACCCTATACCTTGTGTAAAGGTGGCAAACTCCTTAACCTTTACGCCAACCTCAACTTCTTGTTAGTGTGATGGACTTAACTTTTTTTGAACCTGACACAAGGGAGTGGAGATGACAAAAAAGCAAGAATGCTTTGGGATCAGATTATATTAGAAGTTGTATTATGTCAGTTAATACACCATTTAAGCATATAAAGACAGCAGGTCTAGTCATAAAATTAAACCAGTCTGACTCTTTGTAGAATATTTCAAGGCATGCACAGAAAGTGTCTGAGACATTCTGTAATAGAGAAAGTCAAGTGTGAGATCAGAACAGAACTTTGAAATCTGATGTTTCACTTGGACAAGTTTTCCATTTTCAAGTGTGCCATAATGTAAACTTACTTCCTTAGACTAACACATTTTTTATTTTATTTTATATTTAAGTGGGAAAGTCTGACTGGACACAAGTCCTTTTTCAGCGGAAGCCTAGGGAGAAAAGGTCCAAGTAAATAAAAAGTCACAATTACATAAAAATGTCATAACATTTACCTAGAAAGGCATATGAGCAAATACACTCTATACAAGCAGTACTAAAAAGTAAAACTTGTACATACATAGAAATGGCAATGTTCACAATTATTGAGCAGTGTAAATACAGATAACTTGAAAATACAGATTCAATACACTAAGTTCCATTCAGATTACAAATAGAGTTAAGTTTCTGATGACAAATAGAGTGCAATCATTAGTGAATGATGTACATATATTGATATTCACTTTTTGCAACCCAGGAAACAGACGGAAAATATTTTAGGAGTGTTTTGGGGGAAGTTTAACACAACACTTGTGTTGTAACAAAGATGATGTTACTTTGGTTCCTGCAGATTTTACAGTCACCGTCACCTGCTGCAGGGATAATTTTTAAGTATGACCTGGAAAACAAAGCTGCTAATCTGGTTGAATAATACAGCTACACTATAAAACAAATGGTGCTAGTGTCTTTTAATAGACATTTAGCCAGAATCTGAGGCTTTGTACTCCATTTAGGCTGCTCTCTTTTCTGCAAGAGAGGACAGACTAATGATTTGTCCACTGAATGCGTGTCCTCCAACCTACTACACTAACTGCTGTTTTAGAAAATAAACAAGGCAGCACATAAGGTATTTACTGTCGAGGGCATTAATTGGAATGCTTAATGTAACAAGGATTTATCAGTGTGGCCACAGGTGGCTTCTTTGGTTGGCTCACATCTATCATTTTTATTTATGTGTCTGAGGCTGTGGAATTTGAATCTACAATAAGTGCTCGAAGCCATGGGCTTGAAAAGTCAAGTGCTCAAACTCCCACTGTCTCTTATAACTACTTAGCCCTCCCAACAACCTATCCTATAAAATTGTATAGCCTTAACAGAAGCCCAACTCAGGGCCTAACATCCTTCTCCCCCTTGCCAACTCTAAATTCCACCCCCTGCTACTTAAACCTATAACGTCTTTCCCAGCTGGTGCCGTAATCCAGGTTTCCACAGTATGCCTACGACACTTGCCCTGCTCAAACCCAAATAATTTATTCAGGTAAGCTACACAAACTGTTTGCCTGAACTCAGAGTCTGAGTGTGAGTGGCAGCCTGCCTAAAATGCAACACAGTTAAGTCCCTGGCTTCAAGACAGTAGTCTTGAGTGCTTGTAGTAGACCCATGGCATTCGATGCTTTGCGATGGGAAACACTTTTCCCCTTTAAAATGATTGTACACCATGGCATATGCCTGGCTGGGTCTATTGTGTATGACTGAATGGCCCCAATGTTGAATGTAAAACACTAACAAAATAAGTTCAGTCTTGGACAACAGCAAAAACACAAAAAAAAAAAACTATAGAGAGAGGTAAACCATTTCCTCTCCTGATATTTAAACTAACCACCCCCCCATAAGTCTAGCCTCAAATTTGTCTGAAAAGTTTTAATGATGTTAAGGTGTTGGTTTGGGGGAAGGGCCAGCATTAGGGTTAGCATCCATTAAAGAGGGCAGCACCACCTTAGTAATGGAATGGATGCTAACCCTAACACTACACCTTCCCCAACCTTAAGGTAATTAAAAACTTCCTGAAACACTGCCACTACACAAGACAGATTCAGACACAAACATTCACTAAACAAGTACATCTATCCCCTAACACAACCCTATACCTAAAATACACAGACTTGCACACACCACCACCCATCCTTCACTCATCTCTGACCATAATCCTAACTTACATATACACACACACGCTCGCACCCCCACCATCTCTGCTTACCTATAGATATTCCATACCATTGACAAATCCACTGTTCTGCCATCCACACTGTCCACATTAAATCACACCTCTGTGTTTGACAAGTGTACATTTGGTCAAATGCAGGAAAACTACCTGGCTATACTGATGTTTTACAGTAGTAAGTATATCCAGATTCACTGACCTCTGCACACCTGTGATTTAGTCCACACTGTTCAGCCTGGTTGACAGAGATGCTTTGATTTTAAATACAGAAGTTGGAAATTTGCACTGCCGTTACTGTGAGAACTCTAACAAGGTGGTTACATCAGTCTTTGAAAGTTAACAGAAAAGTAGCAGTAGTGGGGAAGCAGCATACAGGTAAGGGATCACTACACAAAAATAGTAAATACAAAGACATGTTTATATAGACAGGGATTTTTTGGTGAGTTTTATGGCTTCTTTTACGTGGAGATCAAACTTAATTTCATAATCTATTGTGATTCCTAGCAGCTTGCTGTGTGAGACTTTCAGTTAGTGCTGTGTGAGACTTTCAGTTAGTGTTGTTGGAAGAAATGGTGGGGAGGGATTTTTTCCTCCCTTGTCTAGTATAGGTATAGAAAGTAGTTTTGTTTTTTGGGGTTTAAGAGTTGGGAGTTGCTTAGCTATGCCTCAAACTGGAGGGATTCCCAAGAAAGCTGTTGTATTTTTCAACAGATTTAGCTGAACAGATAAATGTGGAGTCATCTGCATGTTGTACAATTGCGGCATTTTTACTAACTATGTAGATCATTTAAGAAATTGAATATGGCAGGAACTAGGGAGACATCTATGGATACAAGAATGAAGGAGATATTATATTTGACTGCTTGCTGTTGATCAGATAGGTAACTAGTGAACAATGAAAGAAAGGGTATGTCTAATCTGAGGGATAAGTCTGTTTAGACTTGCAGAATGGAATACAGTATCGAAGGCTTTATTATTATTTGAAATCTGCGGTGGTGGTGCTGCGGTAGCGCTGTTGCCTCACAGTAAGACGCTGACCAGTTCGACTCTCAGCTAGAGCGTCTTCTGCATGGAGACATGCATGAATGGGCGTACCTTCGTTGAAGGTTGTGCGTTAGAGCTGGCAACTCAGCATGTAAAAATCAACTGCCAATCATTAGCGGACCGGAGTTCCACTGTGGCGACCCCAAACTGGGAAAAGCCGAAAGACACAACATTTATTTTACATTTGTTTATCGGGCTAATCGAACTGGATATATGCCCATTTTCAGTAGAGGCCCAGGAAGATAAGCTCCACGACAAACTGTTAACATAAAAAATTACAAAGAAATATAAAAAATGAAATTATAGTAATATATACACTGACAAATCTGGTTAATAGGAAATCATTTGAAGAAGAGATATCAAATACAATGAAAACTGGAGTTTCAAAAATGACATGGAGGTACATTCCATAATGCGAAAAAGAGGCATACAATCTAGTTCAATGTACAGGCAAAGTACATCACTTAATGGCAAAGAAAAAAACAGGAGGTATACAGTCTGATGCCATATACAGTACATTACACAATGAAAGAGGCTGCTTAATGATCAGTAGTAGTGGTAATTAGTTACAAAGAAAAATTAATAATAAAATAGTTTAATACATTTTTTTTTCAAATAAGTGAGAGAGAGAAGGAAATTAATGAGATACAGAGCATAGAGGCGATATATTCTTAAAAAGGAAATGACAGAAGAATTAATTAAAAGAAAAAAATGGGAGACAGAGCATAATTTGGGTAGAGGAGAGGTTTAGGCAGGTTTAGTACAGGTCTAGTTGCCAGCATTATGACCGAGGTTGAAGATGCAGAAATGATACTGTGATATGGACAAAACCAATGTGAGTGGGGGAGAGAGGATTGTTATATTGAGCTAAGTAGTTGTTGATGAATGCATTTTAAGTATTTTGGATAGCGCTGAAAGGATGACTATAGGCTGGTAGTTGGTAAAGTCTGTTGATTTTCCATTTTTAAGTAGTAGGATGCAGGGTTTTTTTCCATATTAGGGGAACATGGCTTTTGTTTAAATGACCAGTTAAGATAGATTAAGACAGATGCAAGATAGGTGACAACTTCAGCAAACACTTTGATATATTCAGCAGGAGGATTATCTGAAGCGAGATTTGTGGGGTAGAGTTTGAGAAGTTTTTAATGGTGGTGATATTTTAAATGGGTTGTAGGGATATTTTGGCGAGGCTGAGGATATTACTTTCCCTAGGTAAGGGGTAGAGTTTATGCCTTAATCTGAATAAAGAAGTTATTAAACTGGGAAGCTATACTTTGAGTTGATTGTAGTAGGGGATGGTAGAGTACTGCAACCTGAGTGGATGAGTTTATGTATATCCCGAACATTCTTTTTTTGGTTAGATTTTTGCAGGTTGGTATAAGTTTGCCAGATTTAACCTTTTTTTGCCTGGCTTCTCAGCTGTCTATTTTTGGAGATTGGAAACCAAAATTGAACCCAATGTCTTCAAATTGTGTTTCTGTTTTTCATTAGCAGTTCAGTTTGGTTTGTTAACCAGGGAGCTGTGTTAAATTTAACCCTTTTAATTCTGTCTGGGGCATGTTTGAGTATGGCTAGGAAAGTAGTGTTGAACAGTGTAAAAGCTTCAAGTGGTAGGATACTTTGTTTGCAGTTGACAGTAATAAAGGTATCTTTGTCAAAGTTGACTGTATTGCATGAGAGGTTATAGCAGAGAGTTTCTGGGGTGCCTCATCTACCCAAGTATAAAAGGTGGGCAGTTGGTCAGTTAAGTTGTCAGGAAGAGATCCTGTAAATGTTATTTTAGCTAAAGAAGTAGTAAGTATTCAGTCACGAGCAATATTGTTATATCTTGTTGGGGTCTCGAAGTTGAGTAAACCCATAGAGGTCATTGTTGTGGTTTTCACTTGTTACTGCTAATCAATATTGAAATCACCTAGGATTACTGTTTCTTAACCAATGCTGGTGGAGACCCAATAAAGGAAGAATTCCGCAGCTATATCAATGTTACTTCCTCGAGGGATGTATACCCCTACTGATTTTATACTTTTGAGGTTATTTTGAGAGTTGCCATTAGAATTTCAGATTTTCCTATTATTGCGGGATTAATATGATGGGTAGCGAGGGTAAATAATTATTATGGCTACACCACCTGATTTCCATTTTTATATAAAGTCTAAGGATGTTGTAAACTGATGAAACATTACCCAGAACTTCTTGTTTTAGTCACATTTCTGTGACTGATTACACTGGGTTGGCAATGAGTAGTCAAAGAATGTACCTTTGCAGGTTTGTTGAAATTACTTCTGAGGCTGTTATTAAGTAAGCACTTCTGTGCGATTTGGCAGTGATTGTCAATAGGATGGTGGTTGAGTCTGGGGTCCTGGGATGGGATGGATGTCACCAGGCAGCAGCAGTTTTAGGTGGTCAGAGGAAAAGCTACTTTTGTTTTAGTTTTAATGCACTGTAAGGATATCCAACAGGCACTAATGGCAGATAGGTAGGCCAAAATTCTACCTCTTGCAACACAATAGACCTTATTTGAGATAATCTATTCCATTTTGACAGTCTCATTACTGTACCTGTTCATACAGTTCTTCCTGGGGTACAAATCTGCCTACCTTTTCAGTGAATTACTTCAAATTCTGTGTACACTTCTCAAACACACAAACATGACACTACAAACCATGACCAGTATATTCTCTGC
Source organism: Protopterus annectens (assembly GCF_019279795.1). Taxonomy (NCBI): domain Eukaryota; kingdom Metazoa; phylum Chordata; order Ceratodontiformes; family Protopteridae; genus Protopterus; species Protopterus annectens. The sequence continues at coordinate 1,168,669,122 of NC_056748.1, read as the reverse complement.
TTTTTGCCTATCACAACGGTTCCTGTAAGTGAGGAGAGTCAAATCATTTCTCCCCAAGTTATTACTATGCTTTTCCAGCTTTCATTCAGGTGTTGCAGAATGTTTTACACATGCATATTGCTCCTGGTTCCCCATCACAAAGCTGGCAAGTGACTACTCTGTCTTATGTTGGGTAGCAACACTTCCTAGCATTCTAATATATCCTTGTCATGAGGTTACAGAGTTCACTACATTACAGCATCATCTGACATGAGCTTAATCTTAACCATGTAGAGTCAGTTCTTCAGTGTAGGGATAGCTGGTTGGAGCTCAACATGGTGAAGAGATGTTAGTATGTACCATTGTTCACTAATCTCATTTTTTTGTCCATTCTTCCAAGGTTGTAATTTGTATCCAATGTCCTCAATCTAGAAATAATCCTTGATAACACTGAAGGACCAGGTGTCAGCTGTCGTCATGACTTCATATTGCTTTCTATAGAATATTGCTCAGATCCAAAATCCTTCGAGTTAACACTGTGATCCACTCACTGGTGGCTTCTCACATACTACTGAAATCCCCATTACAGTAGACTTTCTGATTGGGACCTGATGTGACTAGAGTGGGTACAAAGTTCCACTCATCAATTCTTGGAAGGTAGTTCTGTGTTCTGGCACATTAATCCTTTTCAGTAGGATTTGCATGGCTGTCACTTGCTACAAAGTTTAGGATTCATGTCTCATCTTCCAGGTGCTGCAGAACCTTGGTCCTGCCTACATGAAATGGTCTGGTGCATTTTGTTCCTGTAAGGTCCCTTAGATTATCAAAGTAAAGGTGCTTATTCAGCCCTGAAGCACAGGAAAAAAACTCTTACTGCCACTCAGATGACCTGTGTCCGAGTAGTAACATGGATGCTGGAAAGACAGAGGTCAGCTCACTTACCCTGATGGGAAGGAGACTGCTTTGATTTACTGCAATAGCAGCATTAAGAGTTTGGTGAGCTCAGAACTTCAAGAGGTATGCTGCATTGTCAGAAGGTTGCATATGAACTGGAGAGTGTATGCACCTAGAGGCAGCAATTGCAGTGCTCACAAGGCTACCCTGGAGTGGTAGGAGCTATGGCATATTCCCAGGCAACAATGTGCCACTGCACCAATGTCCCCAATCCCTCGTGGCCCCTGACTGGGGGCTGGGTTGAGCCCAGGGGAAGATGAGGCAAGTCTGGTACAACCAGTGGACAGGAGCTGCCTGCAGCTGGTGGTCAGCTGCAGATGGGGGAAAGAGATGAGCTGCTCTTTGCTTAGATGGCCCATTTGGAAAATTCTATCAGGTTGCCTTTTGAGTATCTTGTGCCTGGCCTCTGGAATCAGCTGCCTTCCCTAATTTTGGTGTGGAACTCTAAAACTTCCTTTAGCAAGCTACTAATGTATTGTACTTTTGGCACAAACTGAAGTCCTGCCCGGAAACCTAATTTTAATATATTTGTCTACTTGTAAATGGCACTCAGATTCTTATTTGATTGAATAACGCTTATAATCCTTAGGGTCTTGTGCATTTTAGACCATCCCTTGCTCCAGAAACAATGGTTGATGCTCAAAATTGTAAATGTTCCATTCCCTGTGGATTTAATACTGTCTGATGCCCCACCACTGTGCAAGTAATAAAGGAGCATCAATCCTCATCAATGGCACCAATGGGGGACTTACACTGGGGTGGATGACAAGTTGCACAGTATTTCCAGATGCAGCTCTCTGTATCAAGTGCAATTTCCCTTAAGAGCAGAGAGACCACAGTCAGTCTGGGGCTGGTTTCTCCCTATTTCATCCAGATCCCTAATAAGACTCCCCACTGACAGCTATAGAGTTGAGATCTCAGCTGAATGATCAAGCCAAGACCTCCAGGACCCTCTCTGTGCAACTAGTGCTTTGTGTCCCTGCCCAAGGTAGCTAACACACACTCTGAGGTTTGATTTATATACAACCTGGGAAAGGCTGGCACAGGTTAATATCTATGCCCCCCCCCCCCGCCCAGACTAAGGTAGCTTCCCCTTCCATAAGTCACTCCTTATCAGCTACTTTAAGGCCCTTAACTATGGGTGTGTGTAATGTTACTGTTAATAAAAAGGTAGTTTGACCAAGAGCGAGGCTATTAGGAGTGGCCCACAGTGTCACCAAATAAATATGCAAGTACTCTCAGAACTTAATTATGTCTCACAAATATCAGCCACAATGAAAGGTTTAAATATATTTAATAATAAAAACAAGAAAATACTCTATATAATCACAGTAACAGAGTTCTAACTCACAGAAAATATTTAAAATAGTGCAGGACAGTTTCAAAGGAAAAACATCTAAATTAAGCTTTGCTATACTCCTGACTGTATCTAAGAGAATCACTATACTCTAATAACTTAATTAGAGCAGCAAAGCAGATGAGGTGAGTGGATCTTGATGTTGTCAAGTCAAAGCCAGAACCCAGAAAGCTCGCTCTAAGAGACTTCCCAAATTAATCTCTCAAATATTACTGCTGGGATAACGCAGAATTACATAATTTGTCATCTGACTATCCCAGGTAAAACCGCCACTGCTGAAAACTAGCTGTATTTAGCATCCACCTGTGAAAATACATAGCCCTCAGATCTGTGCAGCTGTTGGAAGTCATAAAAAACTTCCAAGACAATACAGAGTTCCCTTGTTAGACATTGCGTCTCCTTGCTACCATAAAGTAATTTAATTTCAGCTATTTATCTAAAGTTAACCTCTTGTGTTCCAGTTTCCACTGTTAAAATGTATACATTTAAACAGTTACAATAGTGCATGTATATTTCTGTTCTTTTTCAGTAGGGTGTGTACAAACCTAGTTTTTATATATATATATATATATATATATATATATATATATATATATATATATATATATATATATACATATATACATACATACATACATACATATACACACACACACACACACACACACAGTTCCAATACATTTGTAACACAAGCATCCTACATGAAGAATGTTGACATTCCAAAATGACAAACATTTACAAAATTCCAGACAGCTATGCTGGCAGTATCTCACTTTGTCACATTTATATACATCATATTGATATTCACAAATGACATTTACAAAATTCCAGATAGCTGGACTGGCAGTATCTCTTTGTAACATTTCTTCCCCCTCGAAGACAAGCTAGTTTTTTCAAGTGACCCTTAAACATTGCATGAGAGGGATGAGCCTATCTGGGAATACCTTACACCATTCCCTGTCTTAATATCCCAGCTGCTTGAACATTGCTGACCCTAGTACAGTGGTGCACTGTCCTATCAATATGCCTGTAATCCTAGGCTCCACCATAGTAATTTAGGACTTTGATGGCTGGCTCCCTGTAGCTGTAGATCCCCCACAGAATCCTCCTGCCTTGTACTGCAGATACTTAGCACCAGGGCCTCCCTATCATGTTAACATAGTACAGTTTGTGCCCCTGCCTCCTGCAAAGCAGTTCTACCATGTAGTGATCACCAGTGACCTTCCTTACCACCTTGAAGGATCCCTCCCAAGCTGCCAGCAGCTTGTGTCTGACAGGAATGAGAACCATGACCTGCTGCCCTACAGCATACAATCTATATCGAGCGTTCCTGTCATACCAGACCTTTTTCTGCTGTTGGGCTTCTGCCAAGTTCTCCTGGGCCAAGCCCAACGAGTTCCCTGAACCTTGTCCTGAGATTTAGGACATATGCCACAACAGACTCCTTGTCAGATTCACACACCCTCTCACTCATCACAAATCACATCTACAGGTCCCCTTCACCCTGTGCCCATACAGCAACTCAAAGGGTAAAAAACCTTTGGACTCCTGGGGCACTGCTCTGTAAGATAACAGAGGGCAAATATTTGTCCCACTCCCTTTTGAACTGGTCTGCAAATGCCCGCAGCATGGTCTTCAGTGTAGAGTTTAACCTGTCCACAATACCATTAGTCTGGGGGTGGTCATTAGGTGCTTCACCCTACAGCACTCAGACAAGCCAGCAAGTCTGAAGTGAAACTGGCCCTTCTGTCAGTATTTCGTTTGGGAAACCTACCCTGCTGAAAATCTCTAACAAATCATTTGCCACCTTTTCTGCCTCAGTAGAGGACATAACCACTGCTTCATGGTATCCGATAGTATAATCTACCTCCTCTAGTATATACTTCTTTCCTGTGGAACTTGGGGTACTCAGAAACCCCACAATATCCATAGCTACCCCCTGAAACAGCTCCTCAATCGCAGGCAAAGGCAACAAAGGAGCTTGACCTTGTATCTTGCCTTGCCTACCTTTTGGTACCACTCACAGGTCCTGCAATACCCTGTTAACATCCCTTGAAATCCCAGGCCAATAAAAGTTCTGACAAAGGCAATCTTACATTTATATAAATGAAAAACATACAAGATGATATCACTTTAGTTGCAAACAATTCACATCACAGACACCACTGAAACTGTAGTTGTAAACATTATACATCACTTATAAACCATCCAGTCATCGTCAGTAAAGCATTGTATAGCTCATTCAAATCCTGCCTCTTAAACCTCATTCCTGCTTTGTATATATCGTTCCCACAATTCACATTTTTTCCTATGCAGTTTGCTCCTTCCATTTTCTAAAGATCCCAGTTCCAGTTGTTTTATCTCTGTCATTATATTCACAACTTCTAGTAAAGTTGGTCTAGACTGATTTCCATTTTCTGGTAATTGCTTTTTTGGCAGCCACCATAATTAGACTCAGCAAGGCTTTACTATGTCTAGGCAATTCTGATTCTTAGCATAACTCAAAAAAATTATCTCCCCAGTCAGTCCAGTCTGCTCACCCAGCATCTCTGACAGAGCAGTCTGCAGGGAAACCCAAAAAGTCTGCCAGCCCATCACACCTCATAAGAAAATTTTCCCAGCTACCTCTTTCTTGCCCATCAGCATAATGCATCTTTTGGTATGCTTTATGCCCGTATGACCTGCAAAGGGAATGTCATGGGCTATGGCCGTAAGTGCCAGATGGTAGGCTCTGGGCACTGCCAACTGCTGTATTCGCTCACCCTCCAGCCCTCTCTCAGGGGTTCACTCTATATACAGTAAGCCTTTATCCCAGTATACAGATTTCCCTTTTCCTTTACAATCAGGTACCTCACTGGCTACCTCTCTCAGGCCTTGTAATGTAGGGTCTGAGAGCTGAGCCCGATTTCAACTCTCTTGGTAACTCTTTCCAGCTCCCCTTCCTCAGGGAGACAGCGGTGCCTCACTGTCATCCTGGGTACTACTACTACTCACCTCTGCCCTTGCAGTCACATTATACAAGGGAACATCAGTACCCACAAGCATCTGTGGCTCATCTTCAGCCTCACTGCTACATGGTAACTCCCTTCTGAATTAATCACCACATCAGTTCTGGCTTCAAGTTTGCAGTCCCGAGTCCCCCCCCAGGCTACCAGACCCACATGCTTGTCTCCAAGCCTGACTGCATGTAACTGCATGCACACAAGTTACTGTATTATTAAAAATCATTCCCTATCAAAACATTTGCAGGGATAGCCTCAAACACACCTACTTGCTTGCTTCCTTTTCCACTCTCCCAGCCAAGGCGAACCCTAGCCAAAGGTATTTGAAATGTGGTCTCTCCTAAAGGTCTGACTGGAGTAGACTGTCCAAGCAAGTGGTGCTCCTCTTTAACCATTGCAGGCTTCACAATGGTTAGGTCAAAGGCAGTCTCCCTCTTAGCAGTAGCCCATTTCCCCATGTACTAAGATGGGATATACAGTCTTGTGGTAGGTAATTTGCTGTCTCCAGACAACTTACTGCTGGCATTCTGCCATTCCCACTTACTGGCTCTCCCACCTTGCCTCCATGGACATCCATATGCTACACGGCCCCACTGGCTGCATTTAAAACATTTAACACTTGGTCCTGGTTGTGTACCTGAACTAGTGGCTTCCCCTGCTACTGGTGGACTCTGTTGAGGTGGTTTAGGATGCCCACCATGGGTTCCCTTAAACCCATGAGCAGCACTAGTTATGCCTTTCCTGTGCGGTGATGCTCTGCTTGCTAGGTATAGGTCTCTCTTTTCCCCAACTCATCTGTGATGTTACATTCTCTATCCGCTAACCAAATTCTCATGTCCTCATGCAAAGTGCTAAGGGATTGTTCCCTCACCAAAAGATCTGTCAGCCCTTCAAAAGTGGTGACCTCACACCCACTCATCCATCTATGAAAATAACTGTTCAACTCAGCAATATATTCACACACATTTTCATCTACCTTGTGTCTATGCTCACAAAACTTTTTTCTATAAGCTTCAGGTGTTAACTTAAAACACTAACAATTTTTAACAGTACTATAATTTAAGCAATCAGTATCAGAATTTAGAAATATCGGTTACAGCTTTACCATGGAGTAAGGGAGGTCAGGAACCATACCCAGATCCCTTGGTCAACATTGTATTATGTACATACCTTTCAAACATTTGAATAAAACAATCAAAATGATCACCCTCTGTGAATTGTGGAAGAAACTTACTGACCTTTGTTGCTTCTGGGGCTCAGTTACTCCCTTCCCCATTACCTCCATGACACTGGCGAAGAGTCAGCATCTCCTTTTCATGTTGCCTCTGCCTCATTTTCCTCAGCTTCCAGACATCAGTCTCTCTGCTGCTGCTAATCTCATTTGTTTCTCCTGCCATAGTCTCTCTGCTGATACTAGTTCCAAATGTTTGATCTCCAGTTTAAGTCTCCAATAGATTTTTAAGTCTTCTGTGGAAAGGTTGAGAGTTTTACATCCCCAAGGCCAGTCTGGTTGTCCTCCTGGCTGCTGGTCTGTGATACAGCTGTGGTTAAGGCTGCAATCACTTCTCCTTTAGTCAGGTTGGCATGCCCCCAGTCATTTGGCTTGGCACATTTCAGCCAACTAGCTCCTTGTCGGCTTGCCATACTCCTCTGTTGATATCCTTACCTGCTCTCCCTGACTAAGCTAACAAAAAATAAATAAAACTATTGTGATATGGAAATCTGAATGTTCACTGTGTGGCTGATTCAGAGTACAAACACCTTCTTTAGTGACAGTTTACAGGCTACAGGAGTTCAATATCTACACAACTGAGTCCCAATATGTGGATAACTCACCAATGACAACCGATAAATGTGACGTCCCACCACTGGGCCAGTAATCAAGGAGCATCAATCTTCACCACTGGCACCAGTGTGGGATGTACACTGGGGTGGATGACAAGTTAGATACAGTATTTCCAGATTCAGCTCTGTGCATAGAGTGCAATTTCCTTTAAGAACAAAGACCACAGTCAGTCTGGGGATCTGTTTTTTCCCTCTTTCTCCAGATCTCCAATAAGACTCCCCACTGGCACAGCTATAGAGTTGAGATCTCAGCTGAGTGGCCAAGTCAAGACCACCAGCACCCTCTCTGTCCAACCAGTGCTTCATGTCCCTGCCCAAGTAGCTGATGCACACACCTGGGAAAGGCTGGCACAGGTTTACTAGCCATGCCCCCTTCTGCCTAGACTAAGTTAGTTTTCACTGCCATCAGCCAGCTCCTTATCGACTACTTTAAAGCCCTTAAAGGGTGTCCAATATTTTGTGTAATGTTCCTATCAATACAAATGGTAGTTTGACCATGAGCAAGGCTATTAGGAGTGTCCTACACAGTGCCACCAAATAAATATGCAACTACCCTCAGAACTTAATATCTCTAGACAGATCAGCCACAATGAAAGGTTTAAATATATTTAATTATAAAAGAAGAAAATACTCCGTATATAATCACAGTAAGAGCTCAAAATCACAGGAAATATTTAAAACATTGCCGGACAGTCTCAGATAAAGAAAAAACATCTAAATTAAACTTTGCTATATTCCTGACTATATCTAATTGAATTACTATACCCTGATACACTTAGAGCAGCAAGACAGATGTGGTGAGTACATCTTGATGTTGTCAGGCCAAAAACAAAATACTCAGAGTTCTTAAATTAATATCTCGAATATTACTACTCTGATAGCTTGCAGAATAACATTTCTTGTCATCTGAGTATCCCGGGTAAACCCCCCACTACTGCAGCTGGTAGCATTTAGCATCTACCTGTGAAATACATAGACAAGGGCTTTTCCTAGATCCAAGGAAGATCCCGGAAGTTATAAAACAATAAAATACTTCCACATCTCAAGCAAAGTAATAATTTCTCCTTCAAGACAACACAGACAGCTCCCTAGTATAGACATCTTGTCTCTTGCTGTCAAAGTAATTTAATTCCAGCTATTTTTCTGAAGTTAACTTTCTGTATTCCAGTTTCCACTATTAAAATATATACATCTAAACAGTTACAATAGTGCAGGTACATTTCTGTTCTTTTCCAGTTGGGCATGCTGTGGTTGCATTTCAAGCACTTTGCAAATACTTTCAAGCAGTTTGATATACACGTTGCATGCAATTCTATTACATTTGTAACAGAAGCATGTTGTATACATCATGTTGATATTCACGAATAACATTTACAAAATTCTAGATAGCTGGGCTGGCAGTAACTGTTTTCATGCCATCAGCCGCTGTGAAAGATTTAAACAGATTTAATAATAAAAGAACAAGAAAATATTTATTATATAATCAGAGTAACATCAAGAGTTAAAAACCACAGACAATTTTTAAAACATTGCAGGACAGTCCCAAAGAAAAACATCTAAATTAAGCTTTGTTATATTCATGACTACCTAAAAGAATTACTTTATCCTAATTACTTAGAGCAGCAAAGCAGATGTGATGAGTGGATCTTGGTATTGTCAGGTCAAAGGTAGAACACAGAAAGCGCTCTGAGACTTCCCAAATTAATATGTCAAATGTTACTGCTGGGATAACTTGCAGAATGACATTTCTTGTCATCTGAATATCCCAGGTAAACCCCCCACTGCTGAAAGCTAGCTGTATGTAGCATCCACCTGTGAAAATACATAGACCTCAGATCTGTGCAGCTGTTGGAAGTCATAAAACAATAAAACATTTCTAAGACAATACAGAGTTCCCTAGTTTCAGACATTATCTCTCCTTGCTGCTATAAAGTAATTTAATTTCAGCTATTTTTCTTAAGTTAACCACTTGTGTTCCAGTTTCCACTGGAAAAATATATACATTTAAATAGTTACAATAGTGCAAGTACACGTGTTCTTTTCCAGTAAGATGCACTGTGCATACGTTGTTAAGCTCAGCACTTTATAGAATATCCTTTCAACATGTCTGTGCAAACCTAGTTTGAGATATATATATATATATATATATATATATATATACACACACATACACATATACACACACACACGCACACATACATACATGACATACAGTTCTAATACATTTGTAACACAAGCATCTCATGATGCATGGTGACATTCTCAAATGACACTACCATTTACAAAATTCCAGACAGCTGTGCTGGCAGTATCTCCCCTTTGTCACACTTCTATATAAATTATGTTGATATTCACAAATGACATACGATTATTTACAAAATTCCAGATAGCTAGTCTGGCCCTATCTCTTTGTTACACTGTCATTTTTAAACTGGAGATTCCTCTCAGGGAACATATGCATCAAGATGGTGTTACAGGATGGTGCACATTTACTGTATATCATTTCATGAGCCCCTGGGTACTGCTATGCATTCTGACATATGGCCGCATAGTCTCAACACCTCTCAGCCCTACTGTAGTCATAAAGCAGCTGAGGTGCACATTTTCCCTACAGTTTTTAAGAGTTCATGGCCAGGTATTACATCTGCTAGTAATGTAGATTCTAAATGCATCTAAGTTCTGTACCTTTAAGAGCATCCTCTTAATGTCAGTATTAAACTATGCATTAAATAAAGATGACCAGGACAAGCCCAAGCCATTGGGTATTCACTCTGAATCTGTTTACCTGCCATTACCTAGTCCAAAAAATATAAGGTTCACTGTCTTCAGTCTTGAATATTCTGAGACCCTGAAAGTATTAGGAAGAAAACTACTCCAGTGGAATACCGATTGTCATAACACAGATGAAAATAAGGGATGCATTTCCAACCAGGGACCACTATTTGGTGTGTGAATGTGTTCATTCTGTTATGCAAATGAAATGTACTACAGGACTAAAGTTTCTAAGATTGGTTGCAAAGTGACAGAGCATAATATGCATTCTGTGGACTGACAATCCAAGATATTTGGTGCTTAACCTCCGACACCCCCCCTACACACACCCACAAATCCGATTAATTATTTTCAAGCCCCGACAATCACAAGGATAGTGTGCAGCTGCATAAAAGCATTGTATGCACCTGTTTAGCATGACACTGTTCTGAGCCACAATTCATAGACATGGATTGCAGTCCTTAAATGCTCTATACAACAGATTAGCAGGTCCATTGGTTAATACTAGGCTAGTTGCCTTTGCAAGTCATTTTAAAACTAGCCAATTCCCTGCAAAGGTGATAATCAAATGCTGTACCTTGTGTCTGTGAGGTAACTTATGCTAAACACCAAACCCCAGAATACCACTCTTTAAAAACTGTGCACAGGGTCAAATAGTCCACTGTGGTGTAGTTGGAGCTGGAATACCCAATTAATACCTGATCACTATAGGTAGGCCAGCACTTGTTCTGTGCTGTGTTGCATGACATTACAACACAGTGGGTAAGGTTTGCATTGAATACCTTAATACATATTCATTGCTGCTTCTCCTCTAAATTCATACTTACTGATGATTCACTGAACTCTCATTTATGAGGCAAAGTACTGGAGCTACAGTCATTACCATACCAAAATGACAAAACTAGAACCATTAACATACCATGATAATGAAGCGGTCTGTTTCTATTTGAGCCCCAACTGGCAGGAGTTCACACACTAGGGGGGAGTCTGGTTACAGTAGAAGGTTTGCTAGTAAGGTGCCCCCAGCACAGATATATTGCTTGGTTCAGTATACTGGTCATTGTTATCAGTAGGGAAGATTTTATTAAGTGTTACACCCCTTGCCAGTACATAGTTGAACCACTGAGACCAGCATGTGTGCAGAAGCAATTGCATTTGTGACTCTCAGAGGGGAGTTGATTTGAATTTGGAATTTGAATAGCACAAAGTAAGTACTTAATGTGCGAAGACCACAAAGTTTTCTCCACTGTTATGCAGTTTATTAAATCAATCACTGTTGTAGTTTATCACAAATGTTTTGTGCACTATATCTAGTACATTGTGTGCAATCAATAGTGCCCTGCTTTATTTAAGCATTTTTTTCTATGTAGATATCAAGGGGTCATGTCCTATTCCTTTATGAGACAGCACTAATTTCAGCAAGTATATTTAGTTAACATGTTTTGACATGGGAATTTAGTTTAACTTTGGTTGTTCTGGGTCTTTAAACAGAGTGAAACATAGCTAATCAGCATTATATTAAAATCTTTCATTAACTGTTTAAGTTATTCTTTTGACTAGAAAGCTGTGTGGTATTTGTAGCATAATAACCAAGTATTCTACATGCATTTTAGAAATACTCAGGATTGCCATGGATAAAAAAGTTAAAAACTGGTGTGGAAGTCAGGGAAATCAAGTATAACTGCATTCCATTTTTTTACACAGTACTACACCAGCAGAACGAATCACTCATATCACAGTATGACTTCCTGTTGAATTAATCACATGAACATATTCGTACATGTTTTACATACTTGCACAATTAAGGTGTCATTCTTAAGGTTATTCCATGTTAACCCCGAATACTGTGGAGTCTGTTGTCCAGACTGCCCACTGTTTCCTCCACAAGTGGCAAGAGCTGGGCAACAGGTCCCAAGAGCATTCTGTGTGGGAAATGACTGTGAATGACCAAGTATTCTTCTACCTTTGTATTTATCATACAGTGACTTCAAAGTGGTGGTATTATATTGGTTAACTGTGGCTATACAGCATATATGTATAGCCTCATTAAAAATTGAATTCACAAAAAAAAATTCATTATGGTGGACTTAGCCAGGTGTGCTGGTCATGTAATGTTGTTTCTTCCACCCTGCAAGCTAGCTTTCTATAAGTGGGGCTGCCAGATGCTTCCACATACCATCAGTGCAGACAGGGCTGCTGTTTTTACCATCAGATCAATCTTAATTATAATGGTACATCTTTCATCTTTAGTTAGAATTACTAATGTTATAGCATAAATGCTTCACCCCACACCATATAGCAAAGGGTGTGTTACAAATAGATGTTTTCAAGAACCAAATATTTTTCAACAAGTATCTTGAGAGCGTGGTCCAATGTTCTCATTCAGATGTGGACATCAGTCAAGCAGCATTGAGAAATGCTATTTCATTAATGCATTTCCTAACAGTCATTTTAAATATTCATTTTGTTATTAGATCATCCATTCTGTATTAAGATTCATTTAAATAGCTAACATGCAACTGACATGAGGGGCATGTCTTGAACTTGGTTCCAATATCATAGCTTGAAGAAAATGAATGCATGTCACACTATGCAGGTACTGTTAAACACACAGTTGTCAGTCATATACATTCCAAATAGAAATAATCAAATAAAATTTCACATCCAAATTGCACTAGATTACATTTAATGGGCTTCATCACAGATTAGGCTACAAGCACTTTTAAGAGTTTTAAGTTAAAGACAAAATGCATTTCCTGATGAAGTATTTGAACAATTCTCTGTGGAAATTGAGAGAGATCTCCTAAATATAGTTGATAACCTGAGAAGCATGTCAAAAACATTTCCATATCACTGCATTTTCATTGGAGAGACTATTTTTAGTGCAGTAATATGTGAAAAAGTCAAAATGCCCCACAATTTTCTCTTGCAATATGTCGATTTTTTGAATGTTACGAAAATTATGAATAAAATGCACCCTTTGTTATTTAATCATCTTGGTTTAAATCAGTGTACTTGTGTAGCATCATTTATTGTTATGACATTCTGAAACAGCAAGTTTGTCTCAATTTTGTGAGTTACTTGAGATTACATTGTGGTATATGGCGGTCACCAGAGGACTCTATCACCATAAATTTGCATTCCCAGTTAGCCATACTTAAATAATGGACTATTTCATCAATATCTGGTAATTTCCCTCAGACTGCGTGACTTTTAAGATGTCACTTATTAAAAAGGTGTGGCAATCCTTCTACTGCTTAACCCAGGATTGCCCTTTTTTTTAATCAAGTAATAAAATTGTCTCTCAGTTGATTAGAACCCAGATCATCCTATAACCAAGGCCATAGGAATAACACTCTTCCTCTCTCCTGCAGTACTGTAGCACTCCAATGCAAACATGCAACAGGGATGCATATATTTAATGAAATATTGAATGCAGCCAGGCTACTACTCTGTAGGGATGATGCAATAAATACCAGACATTAATTGAAGACAAAAGTTTGTACAATGATCCAAGTGCACATCATCTTCTTTCGGCTGCTGCCATTAGGGGTCGCCACAGTGGATCATCCGTTTCCATTTCTTCCTGTCCTCTGCATCTTGCTCTGTCACACCAACCACCAGCATGTCCCCTCTCACCACATCCATAAACCTTATCTTAGGCCTTCCACTTTTCCTGTTACCTGGCAGCTTCATCCTTAGCATCTTTTTCCCCAATATAATCTGCATCCCTCCTCAGCACATGTCCAAACCAATGTAATCTTGCCTCTCTGGCTTTGTCTCCAAACCTTCCAGCCTGGGCTGACCATCTAATATACTTGTTCCTAATCCTGTCCACCCTTGTCACACCCATTGCAAATCTTAACATTTTTAACTTTGCCACATCCAGCTCTGACTTTTGCCTTTTTGTCAATGCCACCGTCTCCAACCCATAAAACATAGCTGGTCTCATTACCCTCTTGTAGACCTTCCCTTTCACTCTTACTGGTACTAGTCTGTCACAAATCACTCCTGATACTCTTTTCCACCCACTCCATCCTGCCTTTTCTCTCTTCTTCACCTCTCTTCCACACTCACCATTACTCTGAACTGTTGATCCCAAGTATTTAAACTCATCCACCTTCACCACCTCTACTGCCTGCATCCTCACCATTCCTCTATCCTTCCTCTCATTCACACACACATTCTTAGTCCTGCTGACCTTCATTTCTCTTCTCTCTAGAGCATATTTCCACCTCTCCAGGGTCTGCTCCACCTGTTCCTTACTCTCACTACAGATCACAATGTCATCTGCAAACATCATAGTCCACAGGGACTCCTGTTTAAATCATCTGTCAACTTGTCCATCACCATTGCAAGTGCACATAATCGCTCCATTTCTTGATAGTCACAGTAGCCATTATGTTGTGTTGGCTCGAGTTGTTCATTTTGCCAGCATAAGCTATATGACAAGGAGGTACATTGACTTAAGAATGGGCTGGATATAGCATATTATGTAGGCAGCTCTGGATGAACACTGAAGTGATAAGTTAGATTTTTTTTTATTACTCCATCACCTGCGCCAGACACAGTAGCTCCCCGATCTGTGCTCTATTGGCTCATTCACTTCAAACATAAGAGCTAGTAATGTCCTGACAAGCATCCCCAACTCATTCCTTTCTTCCCATTTGGTAGCCTTATCAGTCCATTTCCACCCAAGGAAAAGGGTGCAATCTATTGTACTGGTTCTCTGGGGGTCCTGACCCCCATTCCTCCTAACTTCATAGGTGGCCACCTAGTTCACAGTGGCCACCAGAGAGTGAATGATGTGTGTGTACTCCTATTCACATCACTACCAACTCAGCAGAGCACACACTGTTTAACAGCATTAGCTTGCAATGTCTGTACCAGTGGTGATAACCTCCTCGCCATTAGGTTTCACCACCGTCTCAGGTCACAATGCCTTTCTCAGCTTCAGGATGGTTAAGCTGTTACTGACAACTTCGAACTCCCTTCCGCCACCTGGCTGCTCTGTTGACCATTCTGTTTAATCTAACATGGGGCACCTGGGTTATAGTCAGGATTTCCTCCTAAGCTATAAAAGCAGAGACTTTCAGCTTCACACTGCCACACATGTTTAGCAGTATAGGCAGAAGCTGAACTCACTGGAAGTTACTGACTTCATCTTTTCATTGTTATAAATCTGAAACATTTAAATGTATTTTTGAGAGGTAACTTTACTAAAAGTATAATCTAGGTTTTGCAATTTTAATATCAGTTTTAAAAGTCACCGATAGTTTATACTGATTTTGTGTTTTGATGCTTTTGTGGGCAGCATAAACAGATGACAATACATTTTTAAGGCTATTTATACTAACTGCATATGGTACAGTTGAAGTTCTTATTAACCTTAATCTTTGTCATGTTTCCATTTAGGCATATTGCCCTATGTTGATAAGCATGTCCATCTCAAAACCCATTTATTGCAAGTGTATTCTTACTGTATTCTGCAGTACGATTCTGATCAACACTAAAGAATATAAAATGTGCTATATTTCGTACTTGCGTTTCTATGGGGTAATCTTTCAGATCCTTTCTATGGGGTAATCTTTCAGATCCTTTCTGAAAATGAACCTTTTACAGTTTAACTCAAACATTTATTAACATAAAACATGCTAGCAGGAGTCTGCTCTATATATTAGTGTGCTTTTTTTTTTTTTTTTTTTACTAAGTGCGATACAGAGCACATGACTAAAATCTCCATGAAGGACAGCTATATGGGCAAAACCATAAATGTTGCGGATAAAACACAGCTGTAGCAAGAGTAAATGAAACCGAATCATATGTGGATAATGGGTTTACATACTGCTTAATTTCCCTATAAACAAGTACATATTGTGCATGTGTGCTTCTGCTAGTGTTTGTTTTTAAGAATGGATATCACCAACTACCCCCAGGGAGTCATGAGTAGTAATGGACTTTAGTATTAAGTTTATTTCTGCAACAGGCTTCTACAAAAAGCTGTGGTGAATGTCATCAGTGCAGCAGACGTCACTTCAACGTGGGGTGAAACAGAGTTCAGAAACAGCATGTGTTGCTCAAGACTGAGGTTCACACTGTTTAGCTCTATCATGCCTTTGTATGCTGTATTATACTTGGATCTCTCGGTGAGGTAGCTAAATACGTATTGATGCCATAACATATGAATCCCTAAAGGCAATAATTATGGATACTCAGCTGCTACCTTTTAAAGTGCATTCTTCCATAGCTGTATTACTGCCTCCCACCTGATGGGTTTTGTTGTACATTGACGTCACACAACAAAAAGGGTTGCTGAGTCACATTCCTTTGAAAGCATCATAAAATCTTTATAAACACACAATCATATAATTTTACACACTCCATGACAAGATTCTTAACTTTTAATAGGCTTACAAACATTTTAACAATAAAGAAACCTGCTATAACTTACCATAACTGCAAGTGTGTGTATATCTATATATTTATACATATATCTATATAAAAAACAGTTTTGGTGTTGCATACATACATAACGGAAATGACATATCTTTATCACTTATGACCAGACAGCTGCACATCTTTCAGATCAAATTTTGCAGTGATTTCATATTAGGGCCAAATTTCAACTTGAAATGACATGTGACAGCGCAGAGCTCATGTGATACTTCTTTCAAGATGCCATTTACTAAAAACTCAGTGGGAGCTCTTTTGCACACCTGAATCACATCATACACTTTTTGGACTGATTACCCTAAATTAACTGCCACATCATACACTCTTCAGACTGATTACCCTAAATTTAAATGTAGGTTTGCACATATATATTAGGAAAATGTAGGCATAATCCTGGACAGACTTGCAGGCTGTGTCGCTTTAATTATACCTCCATCTCAGCCTACCTGTATATAGTGGTGTCATTTTGCAACTGTGACAACGTTATGCATTACTGCTGAATACCAGAGTTTGGCTTCTGCTACAAACCTACAATCAACTACATTACTAGCGGAGTTAAGTGCAAACTTGCAGTGTTAAAGATTCTACTTCATTTCATTTGTCTGTCTATTGAATTGTTTCGTTGAATATTGAGTCTGTCTCTCTGTAGTTATTTTTTTATTTGTTTCATAGAATACTGTAGTCTCCATCTCTGCAATTAAGTTTCCCACTCACCCTCTCTGTTCTTGTTTTGGTATTAATTTTGGTGGCTCTGGAATTGCCCCCCTCCTGCAAATTTGTGTTTGAACACTCCTCCTGGGTCTCTCTCATTTGCTCACTCAACCGATACAATGAGATCATATTTTGACTTCAGACACTCCTACCAGTCCCATCTGTTTAGCTCTATTCCAGTCTATTGTCACTAGCTCACTCTACTTAATACAGAGAGAACATTTGTGAAGGGCAAGACACTTAGGTCCTTAATTTTAAATTATCTTCAGTTTCTCCTTTCTCCCTTTCCAAAAAAAAAAAAAAAAAAAAATTCTAAGCTTGTTTCCTGCCTTTCCTGTAATTAGTCTAGTCCATATACAGATTCAGGACTGTTTGTAAGCTTCTGAGCCCCCCAACCCTTTCTGTGTTGGAGGTAAGCCTTCTAGCTCATCAGTGGGAGTGGTAAGCACTAGGTAGGCTCTCTACCACAAGAGTGGTTTCTGGCCCAGAAATTGTAGTTTTTTGGCCATTTGGGCAGTTTTTCCATCTCTTTCAACTTTCTAGTTTAAAATTCTGCATTTGCGCTTCTTTCCCCCCTTTCCTGTAACTAGTTTAGTCCAGATACAGATTTGCTGTATCCAGGACTGTTTGTAAGCTTATGAGCCCCCCAAGCCTTTCTGTTTTGGAGGGAAGCATTCTAGCTCATCAGTGGGAGTGATAAGCACTAGGTAGTCTATCTACCACAAAATCCAGGTACAGATTCTTAGCTTTAGCACTTGAATTTGCTTGTTCGTGCTCAGCACTTGTTCAGAACTTGTTAGCACTAAAGCTACAATTTACTACAGCACTCAACCTTTCCTCTTTACCTAGAGGAAAACGGTTTTTGTACTTAACATTCCTCACTTGCTTAGAGAAAAACAGCTCTTATACTCACTTTCCTCACTTGTCTAGAGGAAAGTAGTTTTTTATTCAGGCATGTCCAAGGGTCTGCTCCCAGTGTTCTCTCCTGTCTGTCTGATGAATCTGGGTATCTTGGGACAATGTAGCAACTACCTCATGTACACAGACAACCCTCTCCAACTACCACCCAACACCAAAACCTGTGAGAGATTCACTTATCTAGCCAAACGGGAGGTAAAGTTCTCTCCAACCAAGACTGAACTTGACAGTCAAGAGGAAAGGGTAAACACTTGCACCACACCACAGTCATCACATAGTCCCACTAAATCTACACCATCAAAATCCACACATAGAAACACAAAAACATTAGCGGAGGCTCTCAATAATAATCTGCTCACCCCCCCCCCCCAACACAACCCAAATGACACAGCCCACAGACTCAGTGTGCCACTCAACTACAGCCCATAAGGCAAAACAATGTACCCAACACACTAGTCATAGATGACCCTATAATCAGGCACACTGATGTCCCACTCACTAGGCTAAACAAGGTTACTGTCAGCTGCCCGTCGGATGCCAGGATCCACCACATAATCCACACACTCAGGTCACTCCACAACAAGTGCAAATATGACTCTGTCATTGTCTATGTTGGTGTGACTGACCTGAGACGTACCTTCGTGGACTACATGAAGAGACATGTAAGAGCTCTCTGATCTTGTAAGCCCAGGCAGTCATGACCCTAGCCCCAAGTAGCATCCTGCCATTGCCCAGAATGATATCGCAGTACAAGGACAAAATGACTGACTTCAACAATTGTCTAAGCTTCTGATGTCATTCTAAGGGGATCCAGTATCTGTCTGCCTGGGACGACATGGTAGACAGACCACGATGCTTTGCCAGATGGATGGCCTGTACATTTCACCCCTTGTATTCTGGATACTGGCTAAGGCTCTTGCTGACCCTATAGTGCCATTTTTTAGGCAAGGTTCAAATGACAAATTCACCACCATAACAGGAACAGACAAGAAGAAAATGAGGGTAATGCTATGCAATGCTAGAAGTCTAAACCTCAAAATGCACTTCCTTGAGGCACTCCTTAAAATGGAGAACATCGATATCTGTGCAGTATGGTTCAAGGCTCCAGAGAACACTCCTGCATTACCAGGCTAGAACTCATACCACACTTTTCAGCCACCTAACCTGGACCGGAACACCAAAGGCAGAGGCGTGTCCATATTCATTAAGGATATCCACACCTCCAGGTTAGTTGCTCAGCATAATGCATCCAAGGTTATCCAAGTGCAGCTAACTGTGGGCAAAACTGCAATCCAAATTATAGCTTGCTACAGATCCCCCACCATGCCCCAGGATTCCTACTCCTCTTTTCTTGATATACTGGAAAATATTATGGTCCAAACCAAACACCCTAATAATGGGCGATTTCAACTACCCCACCATTATCTGGGAAAACTACTCATGTACCAACTCCTATGCTTAATGCTTTCTAGAATTCATAAATTCCAATGCCTTGGATCAACTTATCCACACCCCCACCAGGGGCAACAATATCCTAGACCTAATCATTACCAACATGAGTGACCGGTGTCCCACACCTGAAGTCAACTCCTCGTTGGTCAGATCTGACCATAAGCTAATCACCCTAGCTATACACATCCTGCTCCCACCCCCATTAAGGAAATCACAGTAAAAAATTTCTCCAAAGCCAATTTCATGCTTCTTAAGACAGAAGTGGTGAACTTCATGACACCCATGGAGATGGACAATACAGTTATGACTGCTGAATCCTACACAGATGCACTCTATAAGAACTTACATGAGTGCGTGGATTGTGCTATCCCAAACAGAACCAAGATGCTATCCTCCAAAAAATGGAAGCTAATCTGGTGGTCCCCTGCCATAAACAAACTCTACAACAGAAGGAAAAAACTGCTGCAAAAGAGAGTAAAATCCCATGAGTGGAGGGGTTCCTGGTCAGCCTCAGTAAGAAGCTAAGATCCCTTATAGGATCCTCCAAAGCTAGCTACAAAAACAAAATCACCACTGATTCTAGGGACAACCACAAAGCATTCTATAGCTGTTGTCAAGAATCTCAATGGCAACACCCAGATGTGCTCCGAGTTACAGCACAATGGCATGAAAGTTACAGAACCAACTGATATTGCCAATGTCCTGGCAGATAGGTTTAGTGCTACCTTTACCCCCCATCTCACTCCCTAAAGGACCCATATATATACAGGAAGAATGCAGAGTCCCTGTAATCACAACTATGCAGATAAAAGCTACACTCTCTAAAGCCAAAAACACAGCATCCATGGGACCAGACAACATCCAGGCTGCGTTTTGCACAAACTTCAGAACAAACTGGCTCCCCACCCAAGCACCATGTTCAATCATAGTCTCACATCAGGCTTTGTGCCTACTTCCAGTCCACAAAGGGGGAGCCACCACTGATCCCAGGAACTATCGCCCTATTAGCCTGATGAGCCTGATCTGCAAGGCCATTGAACATATCCTCATGGAACTCAAAGACATTGGTAACTTCCAAACTCTGGACCCCACCCAGTTTGGGTTTGCGAAAGGCAGATCATGCCTCCTGAACCTGATTGACTTATTTGAGGCAGTCATCAAAGTTGTAGACGAGGGTAAGGTGGTTCACACAGCCGATCTTGACCTTGCCAAGGCTTTCGACACCATCCCCCATTCTGGAATTATAGCTAAACTCACTAAACTAGGTATAAATCCCTATGTCATAAGATGAGTTGCCAATTGGCTCACTGACAGAAACCACACTGTAAAAGTTGCAGACTCCAAATCTGACTTCAAACCAGCGACAAGTGGAGTACCACAGAGTTCAGTCCCGGGACATTTCCTGTCTGGTATCTACTTCTCTGAAGTACAGGCTAACATAGAAGGTCTTTGTCTAATGAAGGTCGCAGATGACTGCAAACTAGGAGACATAGTAGGGTCCCCAAATGATGTGGACAACCTACAGAAGGGTCTCACTGAGACAGATGCCTGGTGTCAGAGACATGGCCTCAAGCTCAATGCCAAAAAGTGCATTGTCATCCCCTTTGGTAAAAACTATGTACCCATGAACTACCACATAGGCAGCAGTCTACTTAATGTCAAATGTGTGATAAGATACCTGGGGACCCAGGTGGACAGTAGTCTCTGATAATCACATCACCACAGTAGTCAGGAAATCCTTCTACATGGCACACCTCATCACAAAAGGGTTCTCATCTACGAAAAAAAAGAGGTCATTGTTCCCCTCTACGCAACACTCATTAGACCCATTATAGAGTACAATGGCCCTTTTGGAATGTACCTCACAAGACATCTGCAGCAGCTGGAAAGGCCACAGAAGTACCTCACAAAAAGGATTACTGGCCTCAAACAGATGTCCTGCACTGACGGTCTCAAAAAACTCCAGCTTTACTCCATAGCATATCGCCTACTCAGAGGTGATCTCTGCCTAACATATAAAGCTATGTCAAACCCAGAGCTGTTGGACATGCTACACCTAAAGAAATCACAATCCCACCAAGCTACATGCTCTATGGACCTAAACCTCATCACAGCAATAAACAAGACATGCTGGAGGGATAGATTCCTGTCCCAGAGACTTTCCATACTCTGGAACAAGCTACCCATCTATGTCAAGCAAAGTCCCTCATTAGTACTCCAAGAAAAATCTTGATAAGTGGATGGAAAATAGGAAATACATCCCAGGGGTCACTTTGGTGGCTCTGCTCGACAAAGGCACAGAAAAATAACTTTCTTGGGTGGCATAAGCCAGGGAACCTTGTTGGCTAGGCTTACTTAGGCCCTTGGGCCGATAGCCTAGTACCTACATATGAACCTATGTGGTTGTATTTTATCAGCCAATGGTGCACGTTTTTCCCCCTGACTTTTTCTTCTAATGCAGTGCAGCCAAAGAGTTGGTAGAAGTAATAGGGGGTAAAAGGGGAAAAGCCCCACAACACATGGGGGTACAAGGGTGCTCTGCTTTGCTGCAAAAAAAAAAATTCACTTTACCTAATTATGCTTGACAATTTATTTTTTTCGAGGGGGGGGTAATTTTTTTTTCTCCCGTGCACCATCCTATGACATTCTTACCTAGTACTCCATCTGTGATGGGTCTGACAACTTCTGTGTATCCTTGGACCAACTCTAATATAGCTTGGACCAGTCACAGAACTCAGTGTTATCCTGGGGGGTCTTATCTACCACCATCACCCTGGGGTTTTGGCCCTACTCCACTGCTAACCCCTCCACTGTGTCATGGTTGGGTTGGGGATTGGTAATGCAATGAAGGCATACAAATACATTGCCTGGCCTCCACAGCAGCTCAGCCAGATCCACCACCACCTTTTCCCCTCTTTGGGCAGCACCCCCAAATGATACCCCAGCCTCCGCAAAAGATTGCTCTGAGGAGTGCTCATGCCATAGCCCCTAGGATGCATACATCCTCCCTCCCCTTATGCTCTATCAGTTGCCAAAGCCATTGATAACTCTATTTCTTACATTCCAGAGAAGAGGCTGGAACAACCCCTTTTCTTTTAAAAAGAATGAAAATACTTTCTCTATCCACTTTCAGAATCCACCATCACTGAATCTCCTACTGTCCTGCAACTTTCTTTTTCCTTCTGTATAAAACAGTTTCCTTTTTCCTTCTGTATAAAACAGTTTCCTGTACTTAATTATGTTACTCTTCAGCACATCCTTTATTCGTCTCCTACTATGCCATCTTTCATCCTACCATGACCAAGTAATACATCACATCTCTCCAACTCTGTCCCGACCACCTATCCATACTTCTTTGCACTCTCTCCACATATTGCTCCAAACCTATTTAATATTGCCCCTCATCTTTATTCCAAATATAGGCTGATTAACTGCACATCAACTCAAACCATCAAATTAAATGCAAAAATCCCCTCCAAAAACAAGTACACAATTCCCCAATATACTAAAATTCTAGAAGGTGATGTAAACCCTAATCCTGGCCCCACCTATCACAATGAACACAAAGGTAATTCTCTCCCACACATCCATAAGCAAACAGCCAATCCCAAACCTGGAGATATAATTTTTGCTGCAATAAATGTTAAAAAATGTTACAAATATAAGAAACAAAACTGCTGAACTACATCGCTGAATTGCCCAACATAAGCCTAATGTTCTCGCTTTAACTGAAACTTGGCCTAAACCCAGCAAACAACTCCAAAGTTATGCCTGCTGGCAGCACCACCTGAGGCACGAGTCCTTATTTTAAGCAATATAAAGCACTGCTAAGCAAATTTTACTGGTATTGAGCATATTTAAATACAAATGTGCGGCACTGCCCCGGGTGGAAACAGAAAGGGAAAAGGAAGGAAAAGAAGTAGTAGGAAGTTAACCAAGGAGAAAGTACAGTTTTGTACCTACCATAAATGTAGATGTTCGAAGATCCACATTGCTGTAGTCCTAACACTTGGGTAGTCCGCTGTCCCTCGGTCGGCCCGAATATCAGAGTATAAGGCTGACGTCGGTCAAGGCGCATTTGACTGACATCAGAACGTCAGGGTACAAATGCGCATGACCGACGTCATATCCTCAGTCTTTTCTTGCCCCAGATGTCAGAAGACCCTAAAAAGAAAGGTCAAAACCCATAGACCACAACTAAACAACCAACTAGTCTAACACCAAAAATATATATAATATATACAATATATACAAAATGCAATATACAAAATGCAATATACCTCAGATGGATAACCCAACCCACACAACCACCTCAAACAACAGAGGGGAAGGAGGGAGGGTAAATTGGACTGCAGCAATGTGGATCTTCGAACATCTACATTTATGGTAGGTACAAAACTGTACTATGTTCTTCATCTCACATTGCTGCAGTCCTAACACTTGGGTAGAATCCCAAAGCAGAGGTAAGGGAGGATGGCTAAACTATAATGAAGCAGGAGCTGCCAAAATGCCCTGCAACACAGCAGTGGCAAAACCAGCCCTGGATTTAGAGTACAAAGGAAGGTGGTAATGCCTAGAGAAGGTATGCACTGAACTCCAAGTGGCTGCCTCCAAAATATCCTTAGTAGCCACCCCCCTCAAAAAAGCTGTTGAAGTGGCAGTAGCCCTAGTGGAATGAGGTCTAATCCCAGCTGGAATCTCTTTGCCATGATGGGAATAACAGAAAGCAATGCAAAATCCAATCCACTTTGAAATAGTTTGTTTTGACACGGGCTTGCCCTGAGAGCACAAAGCAAAAGAAACTAATAACTGCTGAGATTGTCTGAACCCTTTAGTTCTGTCCAAATAATATCGCAACTGCCTGTGAACATCTAAAGTGTGCAAAATCTTTTCCCCTTTAGTTTGGGGATTTGCATAAAAGTAGGCAAATGAATAGTTTGGTTTAAAGCCACACTAGAAACCACTTTAGGCATAAAGGAAGGATTAGTGCGTAAAGATACCCTATCCTTGTGAAAAATTAAGAAAGGCTCAACTGCCATAAGGGCCTGCAATTCAGAAACCCTTCTTGCAGAGGTAATGGCCAACAAAAGCAGTCTTCCATGACAAATATTTCAACTCAGCAGTAGCTGCAGGCTCAAAAGGTTGTAGAGTGAGTTTCTCCAACACAAAATTGAGATCCCAAGCAGGAGTAGGAGCTCTTCGTGGTGGTCTTATATTCTTTGCCCCTCTAAGAAATTGCTTGAATAAAGGATGAGAAAACAATGGTGGGTCACAATCGTAGTGAGCTGAAATTGCTGCAGCATGAATCTTAATAGAAGAGAAGGACAAACCTTTGTCCAATAACTCAGTAAGATATTGAAGAGCCACGCTTAAATCAGGCTCAGAAACATCCAAATCCTTAGCTGCACTCCAAAATAAAAATCTCTTCCATTTATCTGCGTACACTTTCCTTGTACTAGGCCTTCTAGCTTCCAAAATCACATTCAAAACTTGTTGTGGAAGTTGAGACCCTCTATGGTTTAAAACAGAATATGCCATGCTGTTAGGTGAAGAGAGTGAAGTTTGACATTGAGCAAATGAGTGTCCTCCTGGGACAACAGATGTGGAATCAAAGGCAAAGGCCATGGAGGCTTCCGTACTAGACTTCTCAGTAGTGGATACCAGTGCTGTCGAGGCCAATCTGGAGCTATCAAAATCATCCTTGGCTTGTCCTGTCTGACCTTCAGAAGTACCTTTGGGAGGAGAGGCAGAGGTGGAAAGGCATACACATGAAGATTTTTCCAACTGAAAGAAAGAGCATCCACTTTCCAAGCTGTGGGATGAAACCTTTGTGCAAAACTTTGGCAGCTGGTGGTTTAGTGGAGAAGCGAACAGATCTATGTCTGGAGTTCCCCAGGACACTGTCAATTTCTGAAATACATGAAGATCCAGTTTCCACTCGTGGGGATCCATGATTTGTCTGCTTAACACATCTGCTAAGGAGTTCTGTGCTCCCGGCAGAAACCTTGCCTGAAGACTTAGTTGTAAACTGAGAGCAGTCTCCCACAAAATCATTGCTTGCCTGCATAGAGGATAAGAATGTGTTCCCCCTTGCTTGTTGATGTACCACATGACAGTTGTGTTGTCTGTTAGAATCAACACCTGCCCTGGAAGAAGTAAATCCTTGAAAGCTATTAATGCAAACTGGACTGCTAACATCTCCTTCATGTTGATATGTAGATGTTGTAGTCTGGCAGGCCACTTGTCTTGTATCCACTTTCCATTTAGATGAGCTCCCCAAGCTATATCTGAGGCATCTGTTAAAATCTGACTCGCCTCTGGCCGGGTCACAGAGAGTCCCTTGTTTAGGTGACATTCCTGAGCCCACCACAAAAATTCCTTTTGAATGCAAGGTATTATTTGAATGACAGTGTCCAGATCCTGGCAGTGCTGTGTCCATACATTTTTGAGATACCATTGTAGCTTCCTCATATGCAGTTTGGCATTAGGAAGCACCAGAATACAAGATGCCATGAACCCTAAGGCTTGAAGGACTGTCCTTGCAGTCAGCCCGGACTGATGAGATAGCTGATGGAAGTAAAGGGATAGACTCTTTTGTTTGTCCGGGGTTAAAAAGGCCATCTGGGATGCTGTATTCAGTCTCACACCCAGAAAGCACATGTCTTGAGAGGGTACTAGACTGGACTTTATTTCGTTCACAGAATACCCCAGGCATCTTAGCACTGCTATCACATATTCCAAATGATGAAGAAGCTCTTCCCTTCCTTGAGCCAGAATCAGGCAGTCGTCCAAATAAGGATAGATCTGTATTCCTTTTAGCCTGAAGAAAGCTATCACTGGAGCCAGAACTTTTGTGAACACTCTGGGCAGTAGATAAGCCAAAGGGCAATGCAGAGAACTGATAGTGAGAAGTCCAAGCTCGAAACGCAGATACTTCCTGCAACTTAGTCTGATAGGAACATGAAGGTAAGCCTCCTTGAGATCCAAAGTTACCATCCAATGATCTTTGCCCAGCAGAGGTAAAAGCTGCTGCAACGTCAACATTTTGAACTTGGGAATGTCCAGATAAGTGTTGAGGATAGACAAATCCAAAATTGGTCTCCACGTGTTCCCCTTCTTTGGGACTAGGAACAGGCGAGAATAAAATCCTAGGCCCCTTTCTGGCATAGGAACCGGCTGTATGGCCCCTATTTGGAGTAGCAGTGAAATTTGCTTGTGAGCCTCTATTCTTTGTTGAGGAGGAATGTCTGGCATGCCTTTGAAAGGGGGCAAGGTATGGAAATAAAACCTGTAACCGTGATGTATGATATCCAGTACCCATTTGTCTTGGGTAATCCAACTCCAATTTTCTTTGAAAAGTGCCAACCTTCCTCCCAAAGGTGCTGCCAGGCGAGAAGGTTCTGGCAGCTGAAAAGGTAGGTCATTGGGTCTGTTTATGAAAGGACTGACCCCTGCCCTCACCAAGACTGTGCAGGAGAACTCCCTGTTCTGGGCCTGAAAGAGCCCTGACCTCTGCCCCTGCCACGTCTAGATCTACCCCTAGACTGGGAATCATAAGAAGGATACGTCCACCCTTTAGTAGGCCAATTTCTACTAAACTTTGGAGGCTGAACCTGCAAAAATCTTTAACAGTCTGCATAGACTTAGCCTTGTCTTCCATTTTCTTTAAAACTGCCTCAACAGGAGAACCAAACAAGACATCAGATTGCAAAGGGGCATCCAAAATCCTAGTTTTAACATGGTCAGATAAATTTTGATCCCTCAGCCAAGCATGCCTGCGAAGAACTGACCCAGTGGCAGCCACCCTAGACGAGGCCTGTACAGCATCAAAACCACATTGCAAAGAATGCTTACCCACCTGTTCAGAAACATGCACTAAATCTTGTAACTCTTTACAGTCAATACCTTCCGCCAGAGCATCAACCTTAGATTTCAACTGAGAAAGGAGATAATTTTGATATTTCAACATGTGAAACTGGCAATTTAAAGCTCTCATGGCTAGAGTGGAAGAAGTATAAACTTTCTTCCCCCATCTATCCAAGGCCCTGGCCTCTTTATCTGCAGGAACCGGATTCTTGACAACAGAAGCCTTAACACCCTTAGGCCCCTGGCTAACAGTTCCTGGGTCTGCCCTAGGACTCTTAAAAAGATACTTATGAGCTTCAGGCACCCTGTAATACCTATCCGGTTTAACAGGAGCAGGAGGCAAAGAATCAGGATTAAGAGAAGCCTCTGCAAACGCATCTTCCACCACATTCAGAACAGGAGGTATAGCTAAAGGCCTATGCTGGGGTAAAAACAAAAATTCCCTAAGCCTTTTCCTGGAATCAGAGAAATCCTGACCTTCCCATTTAAAATGCTCTCTCATGGAGTGAGGGGTCTCTGAAAAAGAAAAATCCTCAGGAGGAGAAGCAGAAGGAGTAGAATCATCCACATCAGAATCAGAATAATGAGAATACTCCTGCAAGTCTTCAGCCGAAGACTCAGACACATCCAAAGCCTGCTCATAATCCCCCAACACAGGTTCCATCCTAGGCCTCTTATCAGGAGGGGGCATAGAGCCTCTAATTAAAGTAATTAAATCCTCCGCCATTTTGAGCATGTGCTTCTTGGGCACAGCACCTGAAGAACTGGGAGTGACACCCACAGAAGCTAAACTAGACCTGCCTCTAGGAGAAGCCTTGGAAGCAGAAAGAGAGGGCCTAGACCCTTTAGGAAGGGAGGGTAGTACAGTTACTTGAGAAGCCCCTACAGCCTGCCCTGCCTCCTGGGAGGCCACATCCTGTAAAATCAAAGTTTCTCCCTGGGTCTCCAGAGAGGCCTCCGTCGGAACCAGCGGTTCCACTGACACCTCTAAAGAACTGGCGTCCGGTTCGGACGACTCCTCTAACCTAGGTTTAACTGCCTTGTCCTTGCGCTTCTTAGAAGAAGCCGGCATCGGAGCATCCGACGGCATTTTGTAATTGCACCGCTTCCCAAAAACCAACCTTGCACAATCCAACCTCCACTTTATAGTGCGTTTATTAAACCTAGCACAAAAGCGGCATCCAACAACGTCGTGCTCAGGTCCTAAACAAGGTATACACAAATTATGGTAATCCCTATGCGGTATCTGTTTCCCACAAGAAATACAGTTATTCACTTTTTCTGACATCCGGTAAACCACTGAGGCAAGAAAAAAACAAAATATTCCCCAACGGGGTACTTAACCAACTCTGACTTCGGTCTGAAACTCCGAAAAATTTCAGAACGCCGAATGGCACTTGCAACACTGCTTCTGCATCGGACCATGCGGCAAAAAAGACTGCGGATATGACGTCGGTCATGCGCATTTGTACCCTGACGTTCTGATGTCAGTCAAATGCGCCTTGACCGACGTCAGCCTTATATTCTGATATTCGGGCCGACCGAGGGACAGCGGACTACCCAAGTGTTAGGACTGCAGCAATGTGAGATGAAGAACATCTAGCAGAGCTGCCAGGTGAAATCAATCAGAATCAGCCAATTACACAGGCAGCAGACTAGCCCAGCTCAGCCTAGCACTTTAAACTCTGCAAACAGGATTCTTCCCTGTTTTTTCCCCAAGAACTCTGCAACACTGCAGTATACAAAGAGAGAAAGCTTAAACATTTTAAAGTCAGACAAAATGTTAGGGGCTGCTCTTGCTATCAAAAACCAACATGTGCAAGGTGCTGAGGGTGGTGATGATGTAAATGCTGCTGAGCAACCCACAGTGAGAAGACGGAGGAGTACAGAACCAGGGTAACCTTCCAGGGGCTACATGAGCTGGAGATAGTGGCGCACTGTAGGGTGGACAGAGACCTCCTGCAGCAAATTGTTGAACTGTGCTGGCCACACCTCACACACAGAACCAACAGAGGGGAACCCATCCCAGTGGATACCAAGGTATGTGTTGGCCTAAGAATACTAGCTACATGTACCTTTCAGAGACCAACTGGTGATATGATGGGGATTTCACAGGCATCAGCATCCAGGGTACTGCACCAGTTCCTGGATGCCATGTCAGCACATGTCAGTGAGCACGTATATTTCCCCAATTCCCGTGAGACATTGGCCAGCAATATGCATCTTTTCCACCAAATAGCAGAATACCCTGGGGTAGTGGGTGCAATAAACTGCACGCACATACACAACAAAGCACCACCCGGTGAGCGGGGTAGGGTCTACATCAACCGCAAGGGCTTCCCCTCCATCAACTGGTCTTGTGTGATGCCCAGGGCATAATAATGAATGTGTGTGCTGACTGCCCTGGAAGCTATCACGATTCCCACATCTGGCATCTGACGCAGCTGTACCAGAGATTTGCCAATGGGGACATCCCTGATGGTCACCTAGTGGGGGATGCTGGATACACACTAGAGCCTTGGCTGAGGACACCCATCAGAAATGTACACAGACCTGAACAAGAACTCCATAATGAGGCACACGCACAAAGAAACATAATTGAGCGTGTGTTTGGGATGCTCAAGTCACGGTTCCGGTGCCTGGACACATCTGGTGGAGCCTTGCAGTACTCACCAACTACATGTACCCAAATTGTCATGGTATGTGCCATGCTACACAATATGATCCTACGGAAACAGCTGCAGCAGGAACATGGGGCAGAGCCAAACAGCCCCCCACCATTGCCAAGGCCTGCACAGGCACAGCATGACTGAGGAACAACCTCAGCCTGCCCCAGCAGGCAGAAGGAGGTGTGCCCAGTATGCCCTGGCCTTGGCAAAGAGGCAACACACAGCACATACACTGACTCAGTAGGAACCCTGGAAATGAAACCTCTCTCTGACTCGCACATACAGTAAAAGGGATACCTAACTTGACACTACCTGTTTTCAAACATGTATAGGGAGTGTATTATGTGCATCCGACATAGGCAGCCCTGCAGCACCACTTGAGGCATGAGTCCCTATTTTAAGCAATATAAAGCCCTGCTAAGCAAATTTTACCATTATTGAGCATATTTAAATACAATTGCACGTAGCTGCGCACCGTGCTAACAAGCGCAATGTCGGGCAAATTCGAGCAAAGTTGGGCAAACACACTCACACCTGCTTTACTGTTCCTTAACCAGTCAGGTCTGCCCAGCAGGAAAATAAAAAGCAGTGACAGGGCTTGAATTCAGGACACTGTGCACTATAGTCACAGTACTGAACCACTAAGCCATGACAGCATTTCACTGGCACAGACACAACTTAAGTCACTCACACATACCATTTGGGGGGTCACATACCTAACAGTCACAGCCAGCAGGACAATTACAGACAAACGCAAACACAAACAAATGCTGTATCATGCCCTTTGAAGAGGCATATGAGTAACCTCCCCCCAGGCCTATGCAGACAGATAACAGCAGACCAGGCAGTGTGATGTGGGTTGGGTAGGCTATGAAGTCACAACTAATATGCGTGTAATTGAAAGCTAAGGTCTGTAGTACAGTGGTATGCCTCAAGCCAGTATGATAGGCAAATGTACAGACTGAAATGGAGTACCTGACATAGCAGTGCAGGCCTAGCAAATGTGTACAAGTGTCAGGTGTACCCCTCATCCTATTGTACACCCACAGTAACAATCAAGTGTGCCCCCCGGGTAGAAATGTACAAATAATAGCTGTCCTCCCTGTATGTAGAACTGTTGCTAAGTCTATGCAAATTGACTCATGGAAGCCCTGCAGGCACAGCATACTTCCTGTCGATGTACAACACAAAGGTGTGCCCTGAAGTAAAAACCAACTTGATTTTTCACACACGTATAGTATATATGCCCATAGTGGGCATGCTCCCACACAAACAAATTTAGCAAATTTCAGTCAGCAACATACTGAAAGGTCATACTGGGCATGCTCACACACTTAGGCCATGTCTGAGTACAGCAGTGGGCCACACATAAAGTACAGTTTTGTACCTACCATAAATGTAGATGTTCGAAGATCCACATTGCTGCAGTCCTTACATATGGGGGTAGTCCGCTGTCCTCGGTCGGCCCGAATACCAAAGTATTAGGCTGACGTCGGTCATGGGCGCTCAGATCTGACATCAGAGTGTCAGGGTATTAAAGCGCATGACCGACATCATATCCTCAGTCTTTTCTTGCCCCAGATGTCAGAAAGCCCTAAAAAGAAAGGCCACAGCCAAAAATAGAATACTTCCCAAAAGGCATGTACAAATAACAGCTACCACCCAAACCATACAACCATTCCAAACTACAGAGGGGAAGGAGGGAGGGTAAATTGGACTGCAGCAATGTGGATCTTCGAACATCTACATTTATGGTAGGTACAAAACTGTACTATGTTCTTCATCTCACATTGCTGCAGTCCTTACATATGGGTAGAATCCCAAAGCAGAGGTAAAGGGAGGCTGGCAAAATCATAAAGCATTGGGAGCTGCCAAAATGCCCTGTAAGATTGCAGTGACAAATCCAGCCCTAGATTTGGAATAAAGAGGAAGGTGGTAATGTTTAGAAAAAGTATGCACTGAACTCCAAGTAGCTGCTTCCAAAATATCTTTAGTAGCTACTCCCCTTAAAAAAGCAGTAGAAGTGGCAGTAGCCCTAGTGGAGTGAGGTCTGATTCCAGCCGGAATCTCCTTACCATGATGAGAATAACAAAAAGCAATACAAAAGCCAATCCACTTAGAAATAGTTTGTTTTGAAACAGGTTTCCCCTGAGAACCCAAAGCAAAGGAAACAAACAACTGCTGAGACTGTCTGAACCCTTTAGTCCTGTTCAAATAATAACGCAACTGCCTGTGAATATCCAAAGTGTGCAAAATTTTCTCCCCTTTATTTTGGGGATCAGCATAAAAAGTAGGCAAATGAATTGATTGGTTCAAGGCCACATTTGAAACCACTTTAGGCATAAAAGTAGGATTAGTACGCAGAGATACCCTATCCTTATGAAAAATTAGGAAGGGTTCAACTGCCATAAGAGCCTGTAATTCAGAAACCCTTCTAGCAGACGTAATGGCCAACAAAAAAGCAGTCTTCCAAGACAAAAACTTCAACTCAGCAGTAGCTGCAGGTTCAAAAGGAGGTAAAGTAAGTTTTTCCAACACAAAATTGAGATCCCAGGCAGGGGTAGGAGCTCTACGTGGGGGTCTTATGTTCTTTGCCCCTCTAAGAAATTGCTTAAACAAAGGATGAGAGAATAATGGAGAGTCACAGTCATAGTGAGCAGAAATGGCTGCAGCATGAACTTTTATAGAAGAGAAAGACAAACCCTTGTCTAATAATTCTGTAAGATATTGAAGAGAAACACTTAAATCAGGCCTGGAAACATCAAAGCCCTTTGTTTTGCTCCAAATTAAAAATCTCCTCCATTTATCAGCATAAACTTTCCTTGTACTAGGCCTTCTGGCCTCCAAAATAACATTCAAAACTTGTTGTGGAAGCTGCGACCCACCAGGTTCTAGAACAGAATATGCCAGGCTGTTAGATGCAGGGACTGAATCCTGACATTGAGGAAATGATTGCCCTCCTGTGACAAAAGGTGCAGAATCGAAGGCAAAGGCCATGGAGGCTCCCATACTAAACTCCTCAGCAGAGGGTACCAGTGCTGTCGAGGCCAATCTGGAGCTATTAGAATCATGGAGGGCTTGTCTTGTCTGACCTTCAAGAGTACCTTGGGGAGGAGAGGCAGAGGCGGAAAGGCATAGACATGAAGATTGCTCCAACTGAATGATGGAGCATCCACTTTCCA
This sequence comes from Protopterus annectens, assembly GCF_019279795.1. Taxonomy (NCBI): domain Eukaryota; kingdom Metazoa; phylum Chordata; order Ceratodontiformes; family Protopteridae; genus Protopterus; species Protopterus annectens. The sequence goes on along the minus strand of NC_056748.1, from coordinate 1,168,635,962 downwards.
GGCTGTGGGATGAAACATTTTTGTGCAAAACTTTGGCAACTGGAAATTTAGTGGAGAAGCGAACAGATCTATGTCTGGAGTTCCCCATATCACTGTCAACTTTCGAAATACATGAGGATCCAATTTCCACTCGTGGGGATCCACTATCTGTCTGCTCAAAACATCTGCTAAGGAGTTCTGTGCTCCTGGTAGAAACCTTGCCTGAAGATTGAGGTGTAAACTGAGAGCAGTCTCCCACAAAATCATTGCTTGCCTGCAAAGAGGGTACGAATGGGTTCCCCCTTGCTTGTTGATGTACCACATGACAGTTGTGTTGTCTGTTTGAATCAACACTTGCCCTGGGTGTAGTAAATCATTGAAAGCCATCAATGCAAATTGGACTGCTAACATCTCCTTCAAGTTGATATGTAAATGTTGAAGTCTGGCAGGCCACATGTCCTGAACCCATTTTCCATTGAGGTGTGCTCCCCAAGCCTTGTCCGAGGCATCTGTCGTTAAAATCTGACTCGCCTCTGGTCGGGTCACAGAGAGTCCCTTGTTTAGGTGACATTCCTGAGCCCACCACAAAAATTCCTTTTGAATGCAAGGTATTATTTGAATGACAGTGTCCAGATCTTGGCAGTGTTGTGTCCATACATTTTTGAGATACCATTGTAGCTTCCTCATATGCAGTTTGGCATTGGGAAGCACCAGAATACAAGATGCCATGAACCCCAAGGCTTGAAGGACTGTCCTTGCAGTCAGCCTGGACCATAGAGACAATTGATGGAAGTAAAGAGTAAGGTTCTTTTGCTTGTCCGGGGTCAAAAAAGCCATCTGGGAAGCTGTATTCAGTCTCACACCCAGAAAGCACATTTCCTGAGAGGGTACTAGACTGGACTTTGTTTCGTTCACAGAATACCCTAGGCACCTTAACACTGCCATCACATACTGTAGATGATGAAGAAGTTCGTAATTGTCTTGAGCAAGAATCAGGCAATCGTCCAAAAAAGGATAAATTTGTATTCCTCTTAACCGTAAGAAGGCTATAACTGGAGCCAGAACCTTTGTGAACACCCTGGGTGCAGTAGATAAGCCAAAGGGCAATGCAGAGAACTGATAATGTAAAGTCCCAGCCCGAAAACGCAGGTACCTCCTGCAACTGGGCCTGATAGGAACATGAAGATAAGCCTCTTTGAGATCCAGAGTTACCATCCAGTGATCTTTGCCCAACAGAGGTAGAAGTTGTTGCAACATCAACATTTTGAATTTTGGAATGTCCAGGTATGTGTTGAGGATAGATAAATCCAAAATCTGCCTCCAAGTGTTTCCTTTCTTTGGTACTAGAAACAGGCGAGAATAAAATCCTAGGCCCACTTCTGACAGAGGGACCTGCTGTATAGCCCCCATTTGAAGAAGTAAAGAAATCTGCTTGTGAGCCTCTACCCTTTGCTGAGGAGGAACGTCTGGCATGCCTTTGAAAGGAGGCAATGTATGGAAATAAAACTTGTAGCCTTGGTCTATAATGTCCAACACCCATTTGTCCTGGGTGACTAAAAGCCAGTTTTGCTTGAAGAGTGCCAGCTTTACTCCCAAAGGAGCTGCCAGACAGGAAGAATCTGGCAGCTGAAAATGCAGGTCATTGGGCCTGTTTACGAAAGGACTGGCCCCTGCCCTCACCTGAAGATTGTGCAGGTGAACTCCATGTTCTAGGCCTGAAAGTACTCTGAGCTCTGCCCCTACCACGTCTAGATCTACCCCTAGACTGTGAATCAGAAGAAGGATAAGCCCATCCCTTAGTAGGCCAATTCCTGCTAAACTTAGGAGGCTGCACCTGCAAAAAATCTTTAACAGTCTGCATAGACTTAGCCTTGTCTTCCATTTTCTTCAAGACAGACTCCACAGGAGAACCAAACAAAACTTCAGACTGTAAAGGAGCATCCAAAATTCTAGCTTTAACATGCTCTGACAAATTCTGATCCTTAAGCCAGGCGTGCTCGAATAACTGAACCAGTGGCAGCCACCCTGGAAGAAGCCTGTAAAGCATCGAAACCACACTGCAAAGAATGCTTACCCACCTGTTCAGAGGCATGTACCAAATCCTGTAATTCTTTACACTCTATGCCCTCTGCCAAAGCATCCACTTTAGATTTTAGTTGAGTAAGGAGAAAATTCTGATACTTCAACATATGAAACTGGCAATTCAAAGCCCTCATTGCCAAAGTGGAAGAAGTATATACTTTCTTACCCCATCTATCCAAAGCTCTAGCATCTTTATCCATAGGAACTGGATTCTTTACAACAGAAGCCCTGACACCCTTAGGTCCCTGGCTAATAGTTTCTGGGTCAGCCCTTGGACTCTTATACAGATATTTATGAGCCTCAGGTACTCTGTAATACCTGTCCGGCTTAACTGGCGTAGGAGGCAGAGAGTCTGGATTAAGGGAAGCCTCGGAGAAAACATCTTGAACAACATCCAAAACAGGAGGTATAGCCAAGGGCCTATGCTGTGGTAAAACAAAAATTCCCTAAGCCTCTTTCGGGAATCTGAGAAATCCTGGCCTTCCCATTTAAAATGCTCCCTCATAGAATGCAGGGTTTCTAAAAAAGAAAAATCCTCTGGAGGAGAAGCAGAAGGAGTGGAATCCTCTGCGTCTGAATCAGAATAAGGAGGAAAATCCTGAATGTCTTCAGCTGAAGACTCTGAGTAATCTGAAGCCTGCTCCAAACTTTCCACCTCTGGCTCCACCCTAGGTCTCTTATCAGGAGGGGGCATAGAACCTCTGATTAAAGAAATTAAATATTCTGCCATTTTAAGCATGTGTTTTTTAGGCACAGAACCTGCAGAACTAGGACTGACACCTGTGGAAGGCAAACCAGGCCTGCCTTTGGAAGGAGCCTTAGAGACAGAAGGAGAAGGCCTAACCACCTTAGGCAAGGAAGGGAGAACAGCAACCTGAGAGGCCCCCTCAGCCTGACCTGACTCCTGAGAGGCCACATCTTGCAAAATTAAAGCCTCCCCCTGAGACTCAACTGAAACCTCGGCTGGATCCACAGATTCCACCGTAGTTTCTAAAGAACCGGCGTCTGTAACGGACGACTCATCCTGCCTGGACTTTAAAGATTTCTCTTTGCGCTTCTTCGCGGTAGCGGGCCGGAGGATCCGACGGCATATTATAATTACACCGCTTACGAAGACAAGCCTAGCGCAATCTAACCTACGTTAATGGTGCTTATTAAACCTAGCACAAAGCGACACCCGATTACCGTGCTCAGGTCCCAAACAAGGAATACAAAGAGAGTGGTAATCCCTATGCGGTATCTGTTTCCCACAAGAAATACAATTATTCACTTTTTCTGACATCCGGAATTAACTGAGGCAAGAAAAAACAAAAATATTCCCCAACGGGGTACTTAGGCCAACTTGGTTTCGGTCTGAAACTCAGAATACGACAATTTCAGAACGCTGAACGGCACTTGCAAACGCTGCTTCTGCATCGGACCATGCGGCAAAAAAGACTGAGGATATGACGTCGGTCATGCGCTTTAATACCCTGACGCTCTGATGTCAGATCTGAGTGCCCATGACCGACGTCAGCCTAATACTTTGGTATTCGGGCCGACCGAGGACAGCGGACTACCCCCATATGTAAGGACTGCAGCAATGTGAGATGAAGAACATCTGGCAGTTGCAGTTCTTACTCCAGGCACTTGTCACTATTAACCAATCCTGCCTTGCGCACACAGTGATATGAAAACAGACCCATATAATATATTGGACCCCTGTCATAATCAAACTATGTACTACAACAGACCCATATAATATATTGGACCCCTGTCATAATCAAACTATGTACTACAAGTACTTAAGTTGTTCAAAGAAAGTGAAAATCCAAGGAAGATCAATAAATCTCCGATCAGTATCATCAAGAAACAATGAGCACTCCTAACATTATCAAAGCCATGTTCTGGAAAAAATATTTCCAGAGTCCATAGAGAACCATGAAGCTTTTTTTCGCTATGTCATAAATATCAGTGTAAACTCATATATGTTCTGAGTCAGTGCAAAGTGTAAATGAATACATGTACATGACTGACATTGCCAACATCTTGTCAGACAGGTTCATACATATTTACCCCCCTCTCACTGACAAAAGGGCCCATTACCATACCTGGAGATTGTGAAAACCCAGAAATCACATATACAATGGTTAAACAGCTCTATCCAAACCTTAAAACACGGCGTCTATGGGATGACATGGTTTCCCTGGCTGTGTCATATGTGAACTCCAAAACAAACAGACCCTGCACCTGAACAGTCTGTTGAGACTTGCCCTCTGTACAGGATATGAAACTGTTGAATGGGTTACAGCAACATTTAGCACACTCCACAAGTGTTGGTGCACAACAGACCATGGGAACTATTGTCTTATAAGCCTGATCTGCAAGGCCATGGACTCCATCATTATGGAACTCAAACAAAGCTATTGGGAGCCTACAAACACCCAACCCTACCCATTTTGGTCTGGTCAGGGGCAGATCATGATTCCTAAACCTGCTAGACAGTTTTCAAGGCAGTTACCGTGGACATTCATCAATGAAATGAGCTACACATGGCCTACATAGACCTTGAAAAGCCCTTTTCCAACATCCCACACACATGTCATATCCACACAATCAACAACCTGTGCATAAACATGCATGTCATCTGCTGGATTGCCAACTGGGGCAGATCCCACAAGGTAAGAATTGTGGTCTCCCTTTTGGACTGTAAGCTGTTAACAACTGCTGTCCCCCATGGCTTAGTCCTGTGACCCCTCCTGTCTGGTGTATACTTTTCAGAAATACATTCAAACACACTAGGGCAAAGTTTGTGGATGACTGTAAAAAGGTTGTCATAATCAATGTTTGGGACAACAGAGACATCCTTAAAAAGGGTCTCAAGTCAGACATATGGTGTCAAAATTATGGCCTCGAGCTACAGTCATACAAATACCACATAGGTGCCAACACCCTAAATATGGAGGTAATAAGGGATCTATTGACACATGTGGATAGTCATCTCTACTTCACAAAATGGTTAGAAAATCATGCTGTGTGTTCCCACAAATTGCCAAGGTCTTTGCATGTAGATCAAAGGAGGTTCCCTCTACTCATTAGTCATCAGACCCATCAGAGATTATCACAGCACACTTGCGATGAATCTGACTAGGCACCTTCAGCAGCTGGAAAGACCAACAAGAGGATTACTGGCCTCAAACAGTTGCCCCATGCAACAAGACTGAAGTTAACTCAATCTGTACTCAGTTGCATACTGTCTACTCAGGCAATCTCTGCCCAACAGACAGGTCCATGTCCAATGCAGAACTGATGTACATGCTCTGTCTGAAGTAAACCCAAGCTCACTGTGCCACATGCTCTAGGGGATATTATCATTACAATAATTAGTAATGTATCCCTCAAACATGTTCTAACTCACAGACTTCCCTTGCTTTGGAACAGGCTCCCAACCTACATTAAGCAGAGTCCCTCACAGACACTCTTCCAGAGGAGCCTTGATGAGTGTATGTGAAACTGAACTGTCACACCATGGATCACTTCATCAGCTCTACTACACAGAGGCCTAGGGAACTAACCCCATGTGTGGTGATAGCTGCACACTCTGGCCATACTAATAGATGCCTTCAGGCAGATAGCCTATTACCCACCTATGTACCTATATATATATATATATATATATATATATATATACCTATGTACCTATATATATATATATATATATATATATATATATATATATAGGGGGAACACAGTATAATAAGCCAAAGATGGATGGGTAGAGATGTGTGTAAGAGGGGGAACATGACAGGGAGCCATCCAGGACTGTCCCACCCAGCACACATCCCAATGGCACAAAAGACATGAGGTGCACATCTCACCCACTGTACATAACAGCCACCAGTATCTGTAAGCATTGCAGTGTATGTGGTCCATGTGCCTACTGTACAACATGACTGTGCAATGAAGTACACATCTATTATCTGTAGACATGTACCTGTCACACAGTTTCATAGGTATGTAGCAGACTATCTTCACAAAGGCATATATTAGCCTAGGCAAGTTGTGCAGCTTTCACCACCCCATTGGGTAGTCTCCTAAGCCCTAGTCCTAATAGCTAGTACCCTAAGCTCCTTTCTAGCGGGGCTGCTGATGTGATGCCTGGCTTGAATTGTCCGTTTCCCATCCACTCATCAAGGTTCCTATTGAAGTGTGTCAGCGTGGGGCTCTGTCTGATGTACATTGGGACTCTGTTCCACAGTAAGGCAAGTGTCTGGGATGGTACTCTATCCCACCAACATGTTGTATTCATTATTGTGATGAGGTTCATATCCCTGGAGTGTGTAGTGCGACTCAATTGTGTTATTCGTAGATGGAGCATGTTCAACAGTTATGTGTTGGACATGGCTCTGTATGTTAGGCAGAGCGTGCCTCTGAGTATGCAGTATGCAACGGAGAACAGATTTAGTTTTAGCAGTTGTGTTGCATAACACAACTGTTTGAGGCCAGTAATCCTCTTGGTGAGGTACCTCTGTCATCTCTACAGCTGCTGGATATGCTTAGTCGAGTACATATAAAATTGTGCATTGTACTCAATGATGGGTCTGATGACTTAAGAGTAGAGGACCACTACTACTTCTTTTGATCCTGATGCAAACCCTTTGTTGAGTAGGTGGGCCACATAGGATTTCCTAAAGATGACTATCTACTTGTGACCCCAGATCCCTTATTAACGTGTCAGTTTTTAGGGGGTAACACCTATGTGGTAGTTTGTGGGTACTTTGTTTTCACCAAAGTGGACCACTATGCATTCTTTCATATTGAGCTTGAGGCCATGATTCTGACACCACACATCTGTCTCAGAGTCCCTTATGGAGAATATGTGTCATCCGGGGAATCTATTATGGCAAACACTTTACAGTTCCCAGCAAACGTAGTCAACCACAACCCTCCTGTGTTGGCATGTACTTTTGAGAAGTCTACCAAACAGGAGGCACCCCAGGACTGAAGCCTGGGGGACACCAGTTGCTACCGGTGTAGAGTCTGACATGTAGTCAGCAATTAGTGGGATCTTTCTGTGAGCCAGTTTGCAATCCATCTTGTGATGTATGGAGTCATGCCCAGGTTGGTGAGTTCATCTATGATACCTGACTGGGGAATGGTGTCAAAGGCCTTAGCGAGTTATAGGTAGGCTGTGTGGAGCTCATTTCAAATCATCTGTAGCCTGGGTAACTGTCTCAAAGAAATCTACCCAGTTCAGGAGGAGTGATCTTCATTTGACAAAGCCAAACTGGGTGTGCTCAACTGTGTGAATGTTCCCAATGTCTTTATTGTTGACTTCCATTATGATTGGCTTCATTGCCTTGCAGATCAGACTCATCAGGCTCAGAGCATGAATGCCAAGGGTCTTTTGTGACCCCACCCCTGTGGAGTGGGAAGAACGTTGCTGTGCAACATTCTATGGGTACATATTCTGTAGGGAGGATGTAGAGAGAGGTGTAGGTATCCTTGATGAATATGGATACATCCCCACCCTATGTGCTATGATCCAGGTTCTGATGCTGGAAGGTATGGAATGAGTAGTATCTTGGTAGTGCTGGTGTGCTCTCTGGAGCCTTGAACTAGGTTTCTGTTACTGCACAGATATCAATATTCTCCATACTGAGAAGTGCCTCAAGTGTGTGCATCTGGAGGCTGAGACTTCTGACAATGAGTAGCATTTAGCTCACTTTGTGGTTATTTGTGTTGGTTATGGGGTTTGGTGTGTCCTGAGTGACCGGTGTTCCACACCTGAAGTCAATGCCTCATTGGTCCCATCTGACCATAAGCTTATTACCCTACATATCCGCATTCTGCCCCCCCCCCCCATTAAGGAAACCATGTTAAAATATTTCTCCAAAGCCAACTTCATGCTTCTTAAGACAGAAGTGGTGAACTTCAGGACACCCATGCAGATGGACAATACCATTACGACTACTGAATCCTTCACAATTGCACTTTATAAGCACTTACGTGAGTGCATGCATTGTGCTATCGCAAACAGAACCAAGATGCTATTCTTCAAAAAAAAAGAAGCCAATCTGGTGGTCCCCTGCCATAAACAAACTTCACAACAAAAGGAAGAAACTGTTGCAAAAGAGGGTAAAATCCCATGAGTGGAGGAGCTCCCTGGTCAGCCTCAGTAAGAAGCTGCGATCCCTGATAAAATCCTCCAAAGCTATTTACGAAAACAAAATCGCCACTGACTCTAAAGACAACCACAAAGCATTCACTATAGCTATGTCAAGAATCTCAATAGCAACACTCAGATTTGCTCTGAGCTACAGCACAATGGCACTAAATATACAGACCCAACTGATATTGCCAGCATCCTGGCAGATAGGATCAGTGCTAACTTTACCCCCCCCCCCCACCCATGAAAGAGCCCATCTCTATACCGGAAGAATGCAAAGTTGCTGTCATCACGACTGCACAGGTAAAAACCACTCTCCAAAGCCAGGAACACAGCATCCATGGGACCAGATAACATCCCAGGCTGCATTCTACATGAACTCCAGAATGAACTGGCACCACACCTACATACCATGTTCAATCATAGCCTCACCTCAGGCTTTGTGCCTGCTGAATGGCGCACAGTGACGGTTATCCCAATACATAAGGGGGGAGCCACCACAGACCCCGGGAACTAGCACCCCATTAGCCTGGTCTGCAAGGCCATGGAATGCATCATGGAACTTATAAACAAAAAAGACATGGGTAATCTCCAAACTCTGGACCACAACCATTTTGGTTTTGTAAAAGGCAGATCATGTCTCCTAAACCTGACAGACATCTTTGAAGCAGTCACCAAAGCTGTAGACAAGGGTAAGCCTGTCTAGATCTTGCCAAGGCTTTCAACACCATCCCCCACTCTGGAATTATAGATAAACTCACTAAACTAGGTATAAATCCCTATGTCACAAGATGGGTTGCCAACTGGCTCACTGACAGAACCCACACTGTGAAAGTAGCAGACTCCAAGTCCGACTTCAGACCAGTGACAAGTGGAGTACCACAGGGTTCAGTCCTGTGTCCTGTCCTGTTTGGTATCTACTTCCCTGAAGTACAGGCTAACACAGAAGGTCTTTGGCTAATGAAGTTCCCAGATGACTGCAAACTAGGAGCCATATTCAAAACTACTAATGATGTGGACATCCTACAAAAGGGCCTCACTGAGACAGATGCCTGGTGTCAAAGCCATGGCCTCAAGCTCAATGCCAAAAAGTGCATCGTCATCCCCTTTGGTAAAAACTCTGTACCCATGAACTACAACATGGGCGGTAATATACTTAACACTGAAAGTATGATAAGAGACCTTGGGACACAGGTGGACAATAAACTCTCCTTTGATAATCACATTGCCAACGTTTTTAGGTGGGCTACATGGAAGGAATTTCTAATCACAAAAGTGTTCACCTCTAGATCAAGAGAGGTCATTGTGCCCCTCTACTCATCACTCATTAGGCCCATAATAGAGTACAATGCCCCATTTGGTATGTACCTTAATCGGCACATGCAACAGCTGGTAAGACCACAGAAGTACCTCACCAAGAGGATCACGTGCCTCAAAGAGATGTCCTATGCAGCTCGACTAAAGAAACTCCAGCTCTACTCGGTTGCTTACTGCCTGCTCAGAGGTGATCTATGCCTGACGTACAAGGCCATGTCCAACCTGGAATTAATGGACATGCTCCACCTCAAGAAAACCAAATCTCTTAGAGCCACACTCTCCAGTGAATTAAACCTCAGTACAGCAATAAACAGAACATACTGGAGGGATAGATTCCTGTCCCATATACTTCTCTCACTCTGGAATAGAATCCCAGTTGATGTTAGGCAGAGCCCCTCGCTGACTCTCTTCAAGAGGAATCTTGACGAGTGGATGGGAAATAGTAAATTTATCCCTGGGCTCACTTCAGTGGCCCTGCTATACAGAGGCCCAGGAAACTAATTTAAAAGGCAGGCAAAAGCCAACACATTATGCCTAGGCTTATAAATGCCCTTGGGCAGATAGCCTAGTACCTACCTATGAATTTTTGAGCCTTGCCTAAAAAAGGTAATATGGGGACAGCAAGAAAGTATTCAGAAGCATAGGGGTGACAGGTGCAAACCATCTGTAGCAAAGCAACAAGGCTGGTCTAGCATGTCATCACAGGCAGACAGACTGGATCCCCTTTGAATGACACCAGAAGCTCAGCCAATTGTTGAAGTTTATTGTCTTTCTCTTATATTGCAGTATTATGTAGGTGAAGGTAAGATGCTACTCAAAGGTCAGGGTCATACCAGCCTGGGCTACATGATCATAGAGCTACTATATATCTCTTGTCATGTTGTCCTGGGAGGTATATCTCAGATAATTCACACCGACATGTTCAAAGAACAAGTCATATATGTACCCGTTCTGGAGTGATGTAAGTGCTTGTGTTATGTGGCGGATCATAGCACCTGACAGACAGCTGACAGTAACCTTCCCCCTGTCCAGCAGAGTGAGTGGAACATCTGTGTGCCTGACTATGAAGTCACCTATTACTAGTGTGTTGGGTATGTTGTTTTGCCTTAGGGCCTGTTGTGAGGCACACTGCTTTGGTGTATTGTGTTTTCTGGCGTGTGCTTGGAGGTGCATGTTGCTTGCTTGTCTGTTTAGGAGGATACTCTCTCTTTTTCAGATTAATATTTGTATTCTCTGAGTATGTTAATGTGCATTTATGTGTGCGTTTTGCTGGTGCTTATATTGTAGGCCTATGTAAGACAGTTGGTGGTGTGGTTGTATGACCCTACTCCTCCTGACTGTATTTTCCAGTATTGGGTTGACAGAGCTTAGCCACCAGTTTGACCCAGTGTGTGCCAGCATGTGGTGCATCAACCCATATATGATATGGTCATGGCCTATGCATACAATACACTCACAATACACCTAGTATGATCAGCCTGCTGAGGTTAGCATATGTGAAAAAAACCTTTGGGCAAACTGTTAGCAAGTAATGTCTGTATTGCACCCTGTAACTCCATATTGCTTGCTGAAGTGTAATGACGTACTTAGTTTGGATTAAGAACACCGCACTTGAAAACTGTGTGTGTGTATCTGTCTCTCCCTGGGGAGAGAGCAACCTTTTTGGAGACTACTCACACCCCTTAAAAGTGGTATACTCATCTTTGTCAAGTCTCATGATGTCACCATCCTAGAAATATACCTGTGGAAAGGTGAAATCCCAGTAATGTGTATAGCGCGTCGTGTAAATGCGTACTGCTGTAGTATCTTAATGTAGTTAGGAAAGAGTTTGAATCTCGCACTTGCTGACTGTGCGTGTGTGTGTGTGTGTGTGTGTGTGTGTGTGTGTGTGTGTGTGTGTGTGTGCTCCAGGTTTGTGACACCATTGGCCAATGTGGAGTGGGTTTTGATTTTTCTAGTGTATGACATATCACAATGACAACTGTATGTGCATTACACATGTAAGGTAGCTGTGGGGCAAATCCATATATATACATGTGACCTCTATTTCATAGGTGGGTACTCTGCTTTCTCCATGAACACATCTGTTATCTTTGCCAGAGTGTGCTGGCGCTTTTCAGACCTTAGGTCACTTCTGTATGCTTGTGACAAGCTTAGGAACTGCAGGGATCCCTGGGCTATGTCTTCCATTTTACATCCACTCATAACGGTTTCTATTGAAGAGTGTGAGTGAGGGTTTATGCTTGAGGTATATTTGAAACCTGTTCCAAAGCAAGCAAAGTCTGGCAAAGATGACTAATCATTATAGGTGTGCAACAACCTCTGTGGATCTGCATGCAAACCCTTTATTGCTTATGTGCTCCACAGAGGGATTTCCAAAACCCTTTGGGTAATGTGATTATCAAAGGAGAGATGACTTAACACATGGATGTATGTATACATTAGTACCTGTTCCACAATTTGGGAGCTACTACCTATGTGGTACTCTGGGGATACTTTGTTTTCTAAAGGTGAATAACTATGCTTTCTTTGACTTATAGCTTTGCAGCATGAGTTTGACACTAGGTATCTGTCTGTATGATACCCTTTGGGAGGATGTGCGTGTCATCTGGAGAATAAAGTATAGCCCACAGTATGCATTGTCATCAAATGTGGGCTCACATATCCCTACTGTGTTTGTTTGTACCTAAGAAAGCTATATGCCAAACAGAAGTGGTTCCAGGACTGAGTGCAGGTGAATACCACTTGTTACTGGCATAGAATAATACATGGAGGCTGCAAATGTTACTGTGTATCCTACATCTGTGTGTCAATTGTCATGCCATCATCTAACAATCATTTATGGTCAGTCTGTTGACGTTATGTATTATACCAGTATGTGGGATGGGTATGAATTGTTGGTGAGCTATAGCTTGGCTGTGTTGACCTCCCCTCCCTCACCTATAGCCTTGTTGACTGGCTTGAAGTCTACTAGGTGTAGGAGCCATGATCTGGCCTTTAGAGAACCTAAGTGGGTATGGTGCAGTGTTTGCAGGTTCATAATGTCTCTGTTAATGAGTTACATAATGCTGTGCTCCATAGCCTTCCAGATAACATTTGTCTGACATATAGGGTGAGAGTTTCCAGGACCTGTAGTAGTTCTACCCTTAATCAATTTATGTTAACATTTGCACTGGGTGCAATGAGGGTGGACAGGTTTAAGAATAAGTATATTAGAGAGCCAGGCCAGGTTTGAAGGTTAGTAGACCAAGCCAGATAGGCAGGATTAAGTTGGTTAGTACATGTGCTGAGGAGGGATGCAGAGTATATTGTGAAATAGATGCTAAGGATGAAGCCACCAGGTAACAGGAAAAGAAGAAGGCATAAGATAAGGTTTATGGATGTGGTAAGAGAGGACATGCAGGTGGATGGTGTGACAGTGCAAGATGCAGAGGGCAGGTAGAAATGGAAACAGATGATTTACTGTGGTGACCCCTAATAAAGGAGAAGACAACGACGTTGTAGCTCAACCCTTGCGGACTGTGAACACCATTACCCTGTGTCATTCCACAAGAATGTAACCTGTATAGAGGCTGCATCTGGGCAGAGCGTTTAGGTGAGTGGTAACTTCATATGTCAGCTTGTGTATGACACAGCCAGGGACACTGTCCAGTACCATTGCCACTGTGGTATGTACTTTGTTAAAGAAATGTTTTAACTAAAGTGTCTGTGAGTCATCAGGTTTTACATACTTCAGGTCTGTAAATGTGGCCCTTGTGTAATGACAGGGTGGTAAAATCCACATTCAAACTGTCTGACAAGGAATTGGTAATGTCAGTCAGATAAATGTACTTTGTGACAATTTACATTAACTGTGACCCGATCTGCGATTTCCCCTGTAGATTATGAACAACACTAAAGAAAGCTTTAGTGTTGTCTTTGGAATCCTTGCCATTTTGTATTTTGAAGTTTGCCTTGTATGTTTATTGAGGGATTGTATCTTCCCAATGATACTGACCAGAGAGGTTATCCCTTCTTGGTATGTAACTCTTTTTGGTACAACTTCACACCTTCTATTATATATTTAGTTTATGGCAGGAGTCCATGAGGCTATGCACTTTTACTGTATAAGTGAGAATTTCTTTTGTTTGGGATAGCACTGTCCATGCAACTCTGTAGGTAAACAGTGTGCATTAATAAAGGATTATGCAGTTGGGACAGTGTTAACCTTAGTAATGCAAACCAATGACAGCTAGCAACAACAGCATCACCCACAGCACAGTGTCAACCTGTATCATACACACACATGAGTACTCAAGTTCCAAAATGTGTGTAGTACAATGCATACTGGCCACCAATAGAAACTATGGAGTGTTAACACTGGCCAATACAGGGCATGTCACCCTGCCCATGTGTTCAATATGCACGTACATGCAGACGGTGCACCTCCACCATGTTCTCAAATGTACAACTGCAAACCTGTGCTGCACACAACACACTTACTGTCCACTGTATTACACATGCTGACACAACTACACTCATCAGCCAAGTGGCACATGGGCAAACAAAACACAATTGGAATAAACACTGGTAGAAACAATACAACATTGCTAATTACAGATTTAATGCATCATGCCTGCTCAGCTACACCTTCAAGGATATAATTACACTTCACTGCTGACTACATACTACACATTCAACCATTGCTATACATGCTACACATTCAACCATTGCTATACTTTATTAAAGTCACCCTCTACATCAGCACCATGTTAGCCTGTTCCTGCATCAAAGTTACAGATGACAGGAGGTGGCACAGGTTTCATCATATGCACAGGGTGTGTTGTTGGTTTGCTAGAGGCCTACACTGAGCTATACAATCGACATGTGTGTGTGAGTGTGTGTGTGAGGGCCATGAGTACTGTTATGGGCCAATGATGATGTAATGTGTGCAGGTATGTGTTTGCCCTAGGTTTCTGGTTTATGTGTGTGTGTCTGCATGCACACAGTTCCACCATGTGGCTGCCATATATGGGGATTTATGAGACTGCTACAGACTGTACCTGGCAGGCTTTACAGATCACAGTCTCTGGCCATGGATATGGAACCTGTGCCTGGCAGGGGTGTACAGACAGTATCAGGTACTAATCCAGACTGGGTACTATCTGAAGAGGTTGACATATGTCCACTGGATCCAGGTCCCTGCTGGGACTAGCCAGAGCCACGTGCATGTGGTCTTCTAGGACAGTCTATGGACAGCCCCCCCAACATTGCTGGGGCTGGCACTACGGGAGCGGCTGTGACTTGCTGGACATCCACGGTGACCTCCAGCTGCTGATGTTGCTGGCATACATTCACATCTCAACCGCCCCGCACTGTTCTGACACATGGACATGACATTGTGGAAGACATCTAATGTCTCACCCAAACATCTATCAATGACCTCAGTGCAATTACATATGGCACCTGCTAGGTCATGGATACTGTCATTTACAGAGGTGTTATGAGCCCTCTGTGCCCTTAGTCCCTGTCTGGTGTACCGCCCCATTCATGTCTGTGCCTCCATGACAGCCTGGAACATGCATGTGGTAGAAAGAAGTGTGGCACATCTGCCAGAGGCATGATGACCAGCAATGCTCTGACAAGAACTCCTGGGCATCTGCCTATGTGGTACCGTTCCAGACATCTGGCTATGGCTGCCGTAGATACCACACTGTCCTGGCCAGTGCCAACTATACACTGTCCCTCAGCTAGGGTAATGATGATGATGGATGTACAGGCAGTATGACTGTGTGCATGGATGGGGTGGAGACTTATGTACTGTCAATTGGTGAACCAACAACAGACCCTGACAAACCTGCCTGTGCCTCAACACACCTATCATCATGATCACTGTCTGTCTCAGTGACACCAGGTTCCCTGCTGTACTGAACCAGCCCCACCTTGGTACCTGTGAGAGGAAAACAGGAAACACACTAAGACCTGAACATGATGTCAGACCACATGCACACATACAAAAATACACTCCTCCCTAAAGCAGACACACACAACACCAGCAATCGCAGAACATACACAATAGCAGGTGATGGTGGGGTACAGTATCACAAGCAAAACAGTCATATCACACATGTCAGCATGCAGTACGTGTTGCTCAACAGCATGCAGTGCAAGTGTAGTCAGTCCTTGCTACTAACAGCATACATGGCTTTGATGCATGTGTTTTGTTATTAGGTGATGGGCTTCCCCCTGTAACACAATGCATACATGGACACAACATTGCTGTGCAGGTATTCAAAACTCTGTAATGTACTGTGCACCATAACTCACAGGTGTACATAACATGGCTGGATGGGTATCTGTGTGTCAGATAGGTATCCAATGCTGATTACAGCCTCTGTGTCTTTAACAAAGAATTGTGGAGAAATTTTTAGCACATGCATGATGAGTATTCACACATCATCATCAGTGGTGCATGGATAATTGATGGAATACCATTCAGACACAAACCCAATGTACGGTACTTATGGTGAGTGTAGACATTCGGACACAAACCCAATGCACGGTACTTATGGTGAGTGTAGATCATATTGTGGACATGCCAGTGTCATCCATGACATGGCATGCTAAAACACAACTGCATATTTAAACACTACACATATCCAATGTGTGTCATATGGCCTAGCCACTCAATAGCATCACAAGACATATATGTGTCAGTTGTACAAATGGTGATTGGCGTGCATATTGTTTAGAGGTGCATATGTGTGCATACATGCAACATTAAGGTGTATAGCAATGAAAGCTATGTGTAGTACTGTGGTTACAATAACTGGATGAGGTATAGTACCATAGGCCATCATCATGAAGCATCATGTGATCAC
Organism: Protopterus annectens; assembly: GCF_019279795.1. Lineage (NCBI taxonomy): Eukaryota > Metazoa > Chordata > Ceratodontiformes > Protopteridae > Protopterus > Protopterus annectens. Next base: position 1,168,619,576 of record NC_056748.1, on the reverse strand, counting down.
TCAAGGCTACAAATGTTTCCCAAACCAGCACTAATCATGTTGTACCGGAACTGTACTACCTTGGCTACATTCACCATTTCACAACCAGTTGTTACATGAGTTTGTAAGGAGGCCAATAAGGAGCATTCCCTGACATGAATGTGTAGTGTGTTGCAGAGTGTTTAAATGCCCCACGATAGGCCTCTACCCCTCAGGTATATTTTGTGTAATGTGTGGATGAGATTTTGGATACTGGAGTGCATCTTTACAGAGGATCTGGGAATCCTTTATGTGTAGCATGTTAAAATGCTCTGTGTATGACATAGATGTGTATGTTATGTGCATGTTGAGTACCAACTGGGCCTATCCAATGGTCACTACAGTCTAGCCACATTTGTTTGAGATGGTCTGGGTATTGCATATATTTGAGGCAGCTAAATCACATTAGTGAGATGTGCGTGGTCTTACACCAAACATGCACAGCATGCATTATGGGTAGGTGTGTTACATGTGTACATGACCTACACCTTAACTATGACATGCACTTTTTATTTACGATAATAAATGCAGAACACACTCACCAGCATCTGTCCACTGCCTTGATGTCACCCCAGAGGGACCTACATAGAGATGAGAAAGTTTGTCAGTGGCCACAACTGTGGCATTGCTACTGTGTGTTTGCAATCTTACAGTACAACAGTTTACATTCACAGGGCTACATATTATGTTCCAAATGATCAGTATTGCACAACAACAGGCTCCACTTCTTTTAACAACACACTCCACATCTCACATATGCATGATCTACCAATACAGATAACAGTAGTCTGCAGATATGCCATGTCACCTGCATGCTCCATGTGTGCTTGCTGGGTGGCTCCAACCTCCATCATGGTGTATGTCTGCTGCTGTTGTTGTTGGACAGGTGCCACTAGGCTCAAGAGCAGCTCATCCACTCTGGTAAGGGGGGAGGGGGTGGATATTAACACCACCTCTTGTTGCAAGCTGTTTTCTCTGCACATCAGCAGCATGCTGACTGACATGTCTGAGAAGATCACTGCAGTGGTGGCATACCTGCTCATATGTCCGGTTATGCAGGCCTACCTCATTTACCCTGCGGACATCTTGCCACATTGCAGTATGGTCTGCTGGTCCTGGCTGGTTCGTGAGAACATGAGACTGTAGTGCTGAATCATACTACTAGTAATTACATCATCTTCAGCACTACTGTAACTGTGGTTCCTGTGACGCACCATGATCCCTGGAAGACAAATACTAAAATATGTCTGAGCAAGTCATATGGCACATTTAACATTATAGAGTACAGATATCACTGAACTGCCATATATAGCAACCTATTAGCTAACCAAGAGTGAAATACTAACTGCCATTTATCACTGCTCACCCCACAACTGCTTGAAAGTGCCTGTCTCACTCACTATCTAATGAACCATGTTCTACACAGCAACAAAATAAAATCACTATACAAGACTATACAAGAGTACATGGCACACTGTGTGCAACACGATGCACCACCTAGCCGCAGCAGATATACATCAAGCTGATGTGTAAAGAAATAAATCATCCATCACAATGAGTGTAAGGTCCAGTAAATGTATTACTATTATACCACACAACTTGTTAATGGCAAACCCGTGGTCAAAATATGTGCACAATTGGGAATATAGGTCGCATGCTGCTGTAGTACACTATGAATGTTGCTAGATACGCAGTTATATGTTTTACCACACATATGTCAAAGGACATGTTACAGACATGCCCACACACACATCAGACAATTACAGGACACAAAGGTATGACAACCCAGATAAGCTTTCAGTGTGTACTATACAGTACTGTGTGTCAGTACTTACACAACCTTAATCTTGAGAAATGTAATCTGTGATGAATACAGGGAGCACACAAAACAGTGGATGCAAGCAATGTGGACATGCACCATACTTTGTTGTACAGGCCCAAAGCTTCAAGTAGTACTACAGTACACACAGGATTTTGATTCAACATCAGTACCAATCAATCATAGATGTAGTGCTTTAGCCTCCAATGACACACCCTAATTAAAACCAAGGGCCTTAATCACACTGTATGCAATAGCACTTTTTCTGCCTAGCAACAGAATACACAGCTTTTGCTGGGATCAAAGCAAGAACCCATAATACCATGACAGTTTCCCACTAAGCTATCCCACAGATACATATCTCTGACGTATTCACAAACACATTGACCATCACAGTCAGTCAACAGTACAGAGAATCTATTGCAACAAGTAGATGTAGGTGTGTATGAGTATATATAACTATACATACACACACACACACACACATATATATATATATATATATATATATATATATATATGGGTCTACTTCTATTCGCTGACATCCCATTTCACTGAAACCCATTTCGCTGACAGCCCCATTTCATAGACAAAAGTAATCAAGGCAAAAACCTGGGATTTGCCCCCCTCCCCACTGTTGTGTGACTGTGGAGTTGTAATATATAGTTGGGGGGGTGGGGGGCACAGCCCCCCACCTTGAAAGTTTGTCTATGAAATGAGCTGTCAGCGAAATGGGTTTCAGTGAAATGGGATGTCAGCTATATATATATATATATATATATATATATATATATATATATATATATATATATATACACATCCATTGGTGTACATATATATGTAGGCACATATACATTTCACCTTTCATAGTGAGAATATCAATTATACAAATGATGTGAGGTGTACGGTAATTTAATAAAAATCGCACAGTCTTGGGATAAATGCATTGAAGGTGTTCACAGCCCAGGTAGCTTTAGCAGGCCTCACTTGCTTCAACATTGCAAACTGAAGAAACCACCCACAGTGTTTAACCACCACATGTCATATACCAGCACTGTATGCTGTCTTGTTTGTCACGCACTAAAACCTACATACAAATATGCGCATACTAACCTTCACCAACATATATATCTCCACCCTTCACAAACCGTTGCAATATGACCCCTGCTCTATGCACATATGCAGATGTGAATATATATGACACATATTTCTCCATATGTGTGTGGCATACACACACAAGGTCCACACACTGTTGTAAGTCCCTGGACCTCACAGCTGAACTGTTGGGCCTTGCTGCAACACAAACAGGTGCCACATATGAACACACACTAACATTAGGGGGTATATATGGCTACAAATGCTAGATAAGCATACTAGACTGCTACAGCAGTTGCCAGTGCTAAGTTACACTTTATATAAACATGGGTGTGACAGAACAACACATGCATGATAGTTATATCAATGTCAGCGCTAATCCACCCATCAGCCATTGGTCACACTACTGTACAGAACACAGATAACATGGATCAGATCTTTGACATTTAATGCTGAGCTACACATTTCTCAGATATGTCCCACTGCCCACAAGTACACACTGTATTGTCCATAGCAGTAGTTAAGCAGAACATCTGTGCATAAAGAAGTACTGCTGCCACATATGAATGTTTCACATTATGTAGACTACTCATCAATAACATCTACTACATGCCAATAAATACATATGTGTCACATACCTTTCCTTTGTATGATTTGGTAATATTTCTTTTTTTTTCCTTTTCTCTGTCTCTCTCTCTCTCTGTCTCTCTCTGTCAGTCTCTGCAATAGAGTGATTGAGTTTGTTGGCAGAGATTGCAGCCTGCTTTTGTAGGTATTTGCACATGAGCATGTGATGGCCTCTGCAGCAATTAGTGGCCACCACTTGCTAATTGCCTGCTGTGTAGTAATGGCAATAATCACTGTCATAGCAACCCAGTACTATAAATTGCTAACTCAGGTAGGCGTGGCCCTTTCAGCATTCCAAGATGGAGATCATCCTTGTTTGTTGTGGACATCATTGTTTAAGACAGAAGGTTGGTATAGTTCTTATATCAGAAGCCAGGTGTGTAGCCAGAGATTTACATTTTGTACTCAGACCTAATGTTGCTGCTTCCAGTACCCACTTGTCAGTGTAGAGATGTACTCACCCCTCAAAATGCTACCCCAAGATACATGGAAAGATGTACTTTCTTTTCAACCTTTACAATTAACTGCCATACAAAGCTAGTTACCGAGATGTATTCCTTTGGCACAAGAATTGTTTGTGAACTGCTATACTGTGAATATTCATTTACTCAGTTCTAAACCGTTTGTGCTTTTTTAGTATTGACATTAGCACAAGCTGCTCAGAAGATTTCAATACTGTGAGTATGCTTATCTACATCCTTGGTAGACCCTGCACAGACAGGTATATTCTACATTTGGGTAGGGGTGCAGAAGTACAGAGACCGTAAGTATTATTGCATGGATTTTATCTTGCTGGACTTACAGGGTTGCTGTGTACATGTTAGTTTATCAAGCCAAGTAGTCTGCCTGCGTAACTCCCAACTGTGGACCTATCAACATGGTAGCTAGAGAATAGCCTGTTATTTTTTGTCTGTGCACCACACAGGTCTTTTCAGCAATAGAGCAATGACATTGTTACAGTTGGTTGCTAGCAGTACATGGCTACATCTATTTGTATTTCAGTGTTGTATTCCTACATAAGGGAATGCTTCTGAAACTCCTTCCAAAGCTATTTGCACAGTGTGTAGCAACAGAAAGGCCGATATGACTCTGTTTCTGCCTCTGCCAGACCTTTCAAACACTCAGGTACATATTTGAACAGACTCAGGGAAAAATAAAGAAAAACTCAGGGACACCTTTAAAATATTAGTGCCATTAAGTTGAAACATTGAGAGAATCAGAGCATATGAATTAATACACCTTTTCTGAAGTAAAAGAAGTGTCTAATTCTTAATTGTTGTCATTATTCAAGCATAATTCACCACCTTTCTGCCCAAAGTGAGTAGTTTTAGGAGGGATTCAGAGGGACAGAGCTAAAATTTGTGCCAAAATCAAGGACATCCCTGAAAATTAGGGACAGTTGTGAGGCATGGCCTCTGCCCTAAACAGATATGCCAGTGTTTGTCCTGCTGTGATACTGTGTGGGGTTGTAAAGTGATGGTGTAACATTATTTCCTGCTAGAATTGCTGCTTCTCTTATCACAGTCATGTAATGTAATCCCACAACAACTGTTGGTAAAGATCCACAGAACAAGTTGTGTGGTGTGGCATTCCTATTTTTCCTTTACATTCACTCATTCTGATGCATGATGTATTTATTTCAGCACCAACTTGTTGTGTATATACCGTGGCTTAGTGGTACTTCATGTTGTGTAGTGTGTACAAGGTCCAGGGTTCGAGACTGACAAAGGTGTTTCATTTTACTTCTGAACAGAACAAGGGCCCTCACATACAGAGTGACTAAGGTATTTTAAGCAGTTGTAAGCAGGTTTGCGTGATGCTTAGCAATGCTTAGCTAAGCACAAACAAGCGCACACTCGTGCAAACCCCCTAACTACTGCTCAATAGTGCTTACTCCCGCTAAATCCCACACTCATTTCTTTGAAAGAAAAGAAAAATGGGGAGATAGGAAAGTGGTGAAAAAGGAGCACAAAGAGGGCAAGACAGTATGGAAAATAGCTCGGGATGTGCAGGACGGGTATAGGGAAGGTCCATAGCTGCCCATTTCTTTAACAGCAACAGCTGTGCATATGGAATAAATTTGAAGGTAGATATGAAACCTTCAACCACTGAGAGAGGGGTGAGAACAACAAAGTATGTTGTAATGCCAATTAAATTACATTTTATGTGTCCAGTGGACATGTGTACAAAATAGGCAGCTATGTATGGGGCGTAATATTTTTTTGGGAGCAGACTGCCCTTTTTTTTCAGGTGAGAGTAGAATGCGGGGTAGGGGAAGTAGGTATATTTGGGGAGGTAGGTTGGGGAGGTAAACAGACAAGACAAACAAGACACATACAGGGGCGGTATATGACACATGTGGTGGGTGAACACCTTTGACGGGGAGGGATGTTTGGAAATCACAAGCCCATGAGCCCACAGATGGAAACAGCAGGACTGAGGTCCCCACCCATGGGCAGTCACCACTGCACCTTCACAGCCCAGAGGGTGGCTGTGCTGGAGGCTGTATAGGAGGGGCAGGCTGACCCGGGAGTTGCGCCACTCATGCCACAAGCTGGCGTAGAGGTTCTGCAACAGAACGGTCAATCTCTCTACGCACCACAGCCCGGACCGTTTGAAGGGTGATAGGTGGCCCTCTTCCACCCACGCTTGCACTGGGAGGCCAAGCCCCATCCCCTGCAGTGTTTCCACCTGAAGGTGGCACAAGGCTAATGGAGGAAGAGGTCCCAAGCTGGACACCGGACCTGCTGGTGCCAGTGCGAGCTGAGGTGAGACAGGTGGGTCCGCTGGGACTGGCCTTCCCATACAAATTATGTTTTGGAGAGTTTAATAAAGATATGGGTTAGCAACAGTCAACAGCATTCCCAATTAGTTAAACAGCATGCAGAATTATTCCCATTAACCCAACACACCAGATTTTAAACAGTTGAAAAGCAAGCATAACACATGCATATATAGAACAATAGTGGACATTACAACAGCATGCCGGTTGAATTGATGGTAACAGGCCACCAATATTGTGGTATTTTAACAGGGCATATGCTTAGAAATAAATGCAAATATTTAAAAACCAATAGGACTTATGTCCCAACAAATGTTTTGAGATTAGACATACTGACTGAGGTGTGGAATTGCATTTTTTATGCGCATGCAGTAGGGTGGAAACAGATAGCTCAATTAACAACTTATATATCCTTCTAATTTTCACTACATTCCTATTAACTGCACTTATATGTCCCTTACATGTATTATTACACTACCCAATGTCCTTATATTGTGCAATTGGATTTTGCTAGATTATATAAATGAGCTGTATCTTACAAACTGTCCAAGATGCAGATGTTACTGCTACATATTTTGAGAGTTGCTCACACACACTACTGCTAAGATGGTATACTGACAGCTCTACTTTCATACAATTATCTAGATATGTTCAAGTGAAAGTATCAGTTATATGTTAACAGCTCCCTACATCTCTGGCAGCACACTGACATTTCTGGGGAACACAATACCAAACTACTCATGTGCCAGATTAATCTGTACATGCTGGGCATGAACCAACAGTTGAGGGCTGTAAATATGCATAAAAGCTACTGGCACTCCCTTCATCCATGTTATATGGGCCTACCCAAGTGTGGGTTAACACTGCTTAATACAACAGTACTATTTGTAAAATGCAACAGTACAACAACATATCAAAGAAAATGACACATACGCACTCCAGGAATTATACATTTATTAAAGGATTATTACACCTTCATTTATTGGGTTAAAACACTTTGAAGGCTCTCTCATTTATTTTATATAAAAGTACATGCAGAATAATTACTAACCTGCCTGATGATGCAGCCTTTGCAACCTATCTTCGTGGGCTTGCTGATTCATAGCCCGGACACCTGCAGCTCTGAAGTAAACGCAGTGATATTGAGACATACCTGTCCATAGTATAGACAAGCATATCAATTCTTGACTACTTAATACAATGGCTACTTACCCAGTACTGGGGCATTGGACATCGCTCGGGATTCCTGGATCCACTGGTCCAGTTGATCCTCCTTACGTCGCTACAGGTCAGAATAATGGTGCCTGACCTGCTCACCAGTCCGAGGAATGCCTGTGACACTGGTGAGATCATGAGCAAGACTGTTCCAGGCCTCCATTTTATATTGGGTGCCCTGGTACTAGCCCCGCAGGAGTCTTTCCTCATGATTGTGGACAAGGAGCCAAACCATTGCTTTGGACTCCTCAATGCCCCAGCGTTGTGCTCAAAATAGAGTGCCTTCTCCAACACCAGCCATGCTGACTGCAGAAGGGAGCTACAACCAGTTATGGCAAGTATTCCTGCCTGTGGAGCTTAAATGTGCCTCATTTCCCGCACCTATTTGTGATTGGCCAGTTTTGAAAAAACTCAGCTGTAGGCACACCTGCTTAGCTGATGTTGGCAATGTTTAAAATTCCTTTGATAGATATGTGTCTGTTGAAAGTGCATGGTTATGAAATGCTGCCATGGCTTAGTGATTATGTACTGTAACTATAGTCCACAGTATCCTGAGTTCTAGCCCTGTCACTGCCTTTTATTTTCTTACTTGCCAGACCTGAATGGTTAAGGTACAGTAAAGGAGGTGTGGCCATGTTTAGCCTACTTTGCTCGACTTTGCCCAATGTTGCTTGACATTGTGCTGGTTAGCGCTGTGCACAGCTATGTGCAAATATGTTGTAGTTGCGCTGGTTGGCGTGGTGCGCAGCTGCGCGCAAAGACATTGTGCTTGTTAACACGGTGCTCAGCTACAAGCAATTGGATTTAAATATGCTCAACACTGGTAAAATGTGCTTTAGCAGTGCTTTATATTACTTAAAATAAGTTACTTATGCCTCAGAATGCATAACCATTTCACCTATACATATATATATATATATATATATATATATATATATATATATATATATATATATATATATATATATATATATATATATATATATATATACATACATACAATTCGTTCACTACTACATGTAACATTTGAATGCATTTTACAAAACTTATACATGATAAATGTCAGGAAATATTTTTGTATACAGATTTCCAACAGAAAATGGAACGTGCAATAGTCGGATTCAAACCGGGAATGCCTCCTCTTTGTGCGAAGGCTCTAACCACTATGCTATTGTTATTTTGCTTAATTTGCATATATTTTTCTTATTATCCTCTTCGGTCTCTAAGCTGCTAACTGTAGCTAAACAATGGGCAAGCCCGTGCAAACATGCGCAAATACAGGCAGCTATATCGGAAATAAAACAAAAAAAAAAAATTATTTTAATTTTTAAATTTGTATGAAGTTTAACATATGGGGGAGTGTAGTGTTACAATGTACACATGTGAGCGGACTTGGTCATGTAACTTGACATTTCTCGAGTTTCGTCATTGCAGGGGCGTGGATTTTTAGACTGCTCGGCAGTCCGACACACCCTCTACACTCGTCCATGCTCCTTGTAAGCTTTAGAGTTGAGGCAGCGCGCCCTCATTAATATGCATGGTGCGCTGCCGTCATACTCAGACTGGCACTTCCATGTAAGACTAATCTAGTCTTACACGGAAGATTAGTAAATCCTGGGGAATGTTTTTCCAAATGATCTCTGGAATTTTTAGACTCTATATCACAGACACTCAAATTATTTTTTAAAAGTGCATTCTGTCTTACCAATATTAAAAGCTGGATGTATCTCTCATTTGGCTAGGTAGACCATGCTGTTGGAGTCAGAAGAATCCTTCCAGAAAAAAACTCTCTCCAATGCATTATCTAGTATAAGACTGTCACCTGTATATATAGGGGCAATGTGCACATGCGCATTTCCTAGTGCCTCCAGTGGACAAAGTACTATATCCACAATTTTTCCAAAGCTGTCTTGAGATGACCACTAGTCTTGTACAAGGGTTGTGCACCTAACTTGTCCAGAATGGGCATGTGAGACTTAATATTCTAGTTATTAATGTTAAAAATATTATGTGACATTCCCTGGAATTTTAATATAAAAGCCTTATGCCAGGGACATGCATTAACTAGAGTAACCAAAGATGTGGTTGTGGTGGTGAACTCAATACCCTAACAAAGGTTAAAACTTACTCCTCCCCCTGTTTTCAAGCACTTCAGGGGTGATCCTTTGTATATCTAGTGGGCAACCTCTTTCCAAAAACATTTTTTAGTTTATTAGCTTCCAAAAAAAAAAAAAAACAAGGTATCATCAGAAATTATACAAGAAAATCTAATCCAGTGAATTTAAAATAATCACATACTCCATTCAGCTAGTCCAAAAACTTGTCATGTATTTCACCACCTTTCATTTTTAGAGTAATATATTTTATAATTATGTATATAGTTCAAGGAATCTTTATAGAATTTTTAGAATTTCTAGTTTTCATGTGAAGTTTAAGCTTTAAGATTAGAATTGCACTGTCACTTTAATTTTGAACTGTTTCCTTTAATTGAAGGTATCGGGTGTATATAAAAATGGTGATAGTTCTCATTTTTAATTGTTCTGATGAAGTCTATCGACGAAAGTGCTTGACCTGTTTTGTTTTTGTGGATTCACCTTTTGTATGGTGAAGTACTTTATGTGGATTGAATAAACGTGCTTTTAACTATTGGTCGCAGGTCATTGGCTCAAAGAGTGGTTTTTGGTTGTTATTTGAGGTATACAAGTTAATAAGCCAACCATATCAGTGGTGAGAAATCCAGTACCAAGACATTAGATTGTGATCAAACCTACCCAAAACATCCCAAGAATCCCCAAGTAAATGTGGTGTTGTAGGGAAGATGGGTTTGAGTTCCTGTCAAAAAAACAAAGGGTAGATTTTTTGAGGTCTGCTCTGCCACAATAGGTCTAAAAAGTGGATCAGCCAAACTTTTGTGAACCTTGGGTATTTCCAAGATTGCGGGGATAACTGGGTGCCTGTTTAAATCAAATAAATTCAAGGAAATAACACCCTACAAAATAAATCACTAAGCTGTAAATCAATTTTGGTATAAGCAATATTCTCATTTTTAGAAACAAATGTTTGTATCAGTATCTTTTAACTGTCAGAACGTGGCAACGATGTACTTCACATTGTCAAAAATAACAGTACCACCCCCCTTTGTCAGGCTTCATAAGTCTGATAGCTCTGTCATTAGTCAATTCATTAAAAACAGCCTTGTCTTTAGAACTCAAGTTAATGAAAGACTTGCCCCTAAATTTGCTCTTCAGTCTTTAAATTTCATGTTTGCCAGGTTGTTTTGTATCCCAGCTTCTGCTCAGCTATGTCAGGTAGCCTGAGCTGGGCAACTGGACACTGGCTAGTAAGTAACTTATTGGCCCAGGGCTGCTGAGCTTTATGGTAGGCACACTGGTCAATAGCGGGTATACAGACCACCGCTTACTGTTGGCATGGGCCCCTGGCATAGACAGGAGTTGGCCAGGTCCTTAATCTACTTATCACTGGTAAATACCCATGCTCATTTTTTAGCTGGTTGGTGCAACCAAATCACAGAGCTGATTTTTAAACAGTCAAGGGACTAGCCCTGACATGGTGTGCAGTCTATGATCAGTATACTTCTATCCATTGTAGACTGTGCACCACAGCTAAGGCCCAAAGCGGTTAGTCTATACACCACTTCCCCAGACAGGAACCTTCTAGAATCTGTGCTGCTGCCCACAATTCCATTTGTGAGTGTCTGAGGTGGAAACACCCAGCATTTTTTTTGTTTTGAGGAGGTTGTCAGTGGAACCCCCCCAGAACAGGGAAAGCATACAAACTCCATAGTCATATGTTGAAGATCAGGATCCAACCTTGTACCTTAAGGGACAAATAAACAAAGGATTTAGCAAATTAGAATGATTAAAAATGTGGCAGTTTAAATGCAACAAAATAGAAAATGCTTGTATGTGTAGCAGCAACCTATGGTAACACAACAGGAGAGGAAGCAGTAGCAACATAAGAAAGGGCCTTGTGGTAGACTTATTACATGACCTAAAAGTAAAAAAGTGGAAAGGCAACTAAAGGCAGGAAGATGGCTTTCATATATCAAATTAAAATATGAACATTTTTAGTAAAAAAAATCATGAAATACTAACTCACATCCATAAACAGTCACCATACACAATCATAAAACAGCGAATTTTGAGCTGGGAGCACCTGGCATTCTTACTAGAATATTCTGAAGGAACTTCATCTCGGACAAGAAATGAAAGATTCACCGGCTCGAAGACACTGAACTCAGACAGAACAAACTGCACTTCAAGCAGAGCACAGAATCAGTACCAACAAGTAAAACATTAAGAAATCATGCAGAAGCAATAAAACAAGTGTTTAGGTGTTCATCAGCTGAAAGGTCACCCGACAGTACCAGCATGTGTCAGAGTATTATCACACAAAAAAAGCCATTATATCCATAGAGTTGCTAAGATTTCGACCATTTAAAATGTCCTCTGCAGTTCTAGAAACTGCATTTTCACCAAGACAGAGAACACGCAGGCAGTACAGAGCAGAAAAAATTATGCATAGCCTTAAGTGACCATAAGAAAATAAACTAGTATTTAAGATGTAAATGTTGGAAGACTGGAAGAAAGAGAGAATAGAAGCATTTCAAGGGAATCTACAGAATCAGTGAAAGCAATAGGTACATGAGAACAGGACAGATTGTAGATACAAGATGCATGCCACCAGGAAAATAGGACAAGAGTATATTGATATAGATATAAGTCCATCGAAGTAACCATCTTTAACAAGTGATAGCATTAACAGTGACAAATACCAGGGACACACAAGTCATTTATTAAGCTGGGTGGAATAAAAAAGTTTTGGTAAATATGTGGCAAGCATCTTAAATGGAATGTTTTGAAAGTGGTAGGTCAGAGATCCAAGTAGACCACCTCTGCCAAGATGTACATTTTATTTCAGTCATTGTTTGACGCTGGAAGGCTACCAGCTTACTGCCCAGCAATCAAAGCTCACCGTCTTATAGCTACTTTTATAGCCTGTTCAAAAGAATGAAATGTGCCAGTAGAGTTTTGTAAATTTGCGTGTTGCCGCCAGGATTATCAAATACTTCTCCCTTTACTTTATGGAAATTTTAGCTACCCAGTATGCATATTTGCACCAGGTTCATTCTAGTTCAAGGGCAGACAATAAGAGATGCTTCTAAAGAAGACTAATATAATATCACTGGCTATTCATGGGAGATTTCAGATATTGGTTCCATTTCTGCTGTATCTACATTAGGCATTGGAATTCTGTGGGTCATCGGAGACCATTGCATCCCATGGCTTTTTTACTTAAGGCTGTATTAATTGTTTCCATATCAGTTATGTTCTGCAAGAATAAAGCTCAACACAGCTTTTGCAGAACAAAATTAGCACAAGTTAAATATGTATACAATGCCACTGATACGAACAACTGCTGGCATTGTTGGTGTCAGATCTGTTCCTTCTTTCAGGTAAGCAGCTGAAAGATGTTATACAATGCGTGCAAGTGGCAGAACAAATTACAACCAGAGTACTAAAATCCTTGGAAGGACCTTTTGCAAAAAAGATCTTAAGTATATTGTTTTCATATACAAACTAGGTATTTACATAAATCTGACAGTATGCGAGGATAAACCTGCGAATTCTGATGTTGTCCGTTGCTGTCTACTGAAACACTATTTGAGTGAAAATAGGAATTGGCATTGAAAAATAGTAAAGTTTTAGTGATATACTGTATTACTGAGTAATAAAACAGGCAGTTCAGTGCAGAGAATTAAACTGAGAGATTTGTTACTTAATCAGGGTACATTTCCTTCTGATCCATTTACTTAAGTGTGCAACTCAAAAAGTTATATAACCAGACTGTGTTCCTGGGCCTCCAGTAAAAATAGATTAATACCCAAATGAAAAGCTTGGTTAAAGTATATTCATGCAATGGTATAGGCTGCTGGGCTGATCTCCAAAAAAAGTGCCTCTTAACGGACACAAAAGGACAATCATTTCACTTATTGCCAGAGAAATATACTGCAGTGTTGGTATTATGCATTCTACTTGGTAGACTGCTTCATATTTCGTTTGCCTGACTGTTGGTGAGCTTTTCTTTGCCATAATCACTGTCTGTGTGTGTATAAGAAGGTATGAGTGTCCACATCAGATTCAGCTGCTGCAGTGAGAGCGTCAGTGTTGACTAAATACATGTGCATATGTATAATATCTGTCCAATTCATACTCCTCGGAATCTTACAGCATAGAAAAAATGAAATTAAGCATTATTTTAACATTTCAGAACAAAATCATTTACAAGGCTAAAGTTTTTTTCGCATACTTTCATGTCTTGACAGTTTTTATATATTTGAAAATCTACCTCTATTCAAACAGAGGCATTCTTTTCCAAACCACCAAATAAAAGGTTCGGTTTTCCATAAAGCAAACTAACACAATAACTTTAACATTTTTGTACATTTCTTACCCCACGTGTATTGACAACTCAAATGGAAAACCACCACCAAGACCAAGTGCATGTATTTGCGACAAATCTCGGAATTAACACAATAAACCTGGCCACTCCTATACCTACAGTGAAGTATGCAGTGCCAATCAGTGTAACTGATGGTGATTGAAGTTTCACATGCAGTAAGTGGGTAACTGCCAAATCTATTTACCCTGCATCGCTTCCATTGTAAGGAGACAGACTGGAGTGAAACTGAAACCTCCATCTGGTCAGACTGCCCTAGTACACTATTGTTGGTAACTGCTTCACTAGGGCACCCAATGAAATGTGCTTGACTGTTACAGACACCCTTTGTAATAGCAGCAGCAAACTTTTTGGTAAAATAATTATTCTATCAGACTGAAACAATTTTCTAAGGGACAGAGATAACAGAAATATGTGTGTTGGGGGGGGGGTGTCATCTGTTTATGCCTATAAAGGCTTACAGGTACATATTTAGAAATATATTTAAGCATTTGGTTTCTATTATACATTTGAAGATTAAGTGCAGACTTCAGACTCGTTACTAATTATACAACTTCCAGTATGTCATTCCCCCCTTTCCAATATACAGTAATCTCAAAGATATTAATATAGTTGCAGAGTTGTGGAGAGGTCCACCTATAAAAAAGTAATTTTTTCCACTTCAGAAAATTGTATCATCTTGTAAAATAACACTGTTTTCAGACTTGCAACAGTCAAACTTGCAATAGTGTGCCTAACATTTTCAGTTTTTCCCCTATTCCCAAGTTTCTTTCATTTTATTAAATGAATTTATACAAAATTGACCACCACTTTTATTCACATATTTTCAAGATACAAACTGGAAGAGCTGAAGATAGAATGATACCATAATGACGACATGGATGCATTATGTTGTTAAATTAACAACCACACTCGACATAGTTACTCAGTGATCCTAGTTGGACATGTACCCAAACTCTGCTTAGAACTCATGCCTTCTAAGGAATCATTACAGTTCTGAGACAGAAGTAATAATTAGCTCAAACTAGCAATTTAACCAAATCTGCCATTCTTACAAAACTAGGTATGAAAAGAGGCTTCTTTAAAGGGATGCATAGAAACTTCCAGAAGCTCTAGGACTGTCAAATTTGCTATACAAATGAAAAAATCTGCAACCAAATTATTTTTGCCTGAAAATCAAACTAAACCAGCATTTAAAAATATTCAAAAGTGCAATTCAAAACTATACCCAATCAAGAATGTCTTTCTAGAATGCATTCTAGCCGCCAAGTGCAGCAAATGTAACATATTGACAAAACAGACTACAGATATTTCTGATTTTAAATTACAATGTAAGAGAGAAACCCATCACTCTCCAATTTATATTTGGCAAACAGGGACAGAAAAAAATTGATTATATTCACACTTAGGAAAGCAGTAAAATTGCTCACATGAGTAAATGTCCCCAGACTAAATAAATCTAAAATGTAGCTACATGGTCTGTAGCAAAGAGCTACACAGCATTAAAATACTTAGAATTCCAAAGTTTCACCTTGGCTCTAGCATCAACTTCCCTCCTGCAAATTAATAAATTCCCAACAGGGATCTCAAAGGGTAGACAGGTGAATATTTATATATATATATATATATATATATATATATATATATATATACATACACACATACACATATAAACATACATTATATCTCTCTATAAATATATTTTATATTATATATATATGTCTACTTCAAAACATGTAAAACCCATAACATCAAATTTCATAACAGTGAGACCAGAACATCTAAAACCCAAAACATGTAAAATGTGCATCAGAACATCAAACACTACAAATTAGAAGAAAATAACACCCCCTCCACATATAACACCAAACTACCAAACGCACTTTTTACTACGTTTCTGCAGGGTGACAAAGCCCCCCCTGCACCCCCTGTAAATTAAATATACCAACTCCAAGATCGCACTACAGTTGGAAAAAGTTAATTTCCTAACTCCACTGTATCAAGCCCCCCTGCAGAAACGTAGTAAAAAATGTGTTTGATAGTTTGGTGTCATTATATGTGGAGGGGATGTTATTTTCTTGTGATTTTTACTGTTAGATGTTATGAAATTCAATGTTATGGATTTTAGATGTTCTGGTCTCAATGTTATGAAATTAGATGTTTTGAAGTAGAACCATGAGATTTTATATATATATATATATATATATATATATATATATATATATATATATATATATATATAAATAAAACCTGAAAGATATTTATAGCACTAATGTTTAATGTCACTGAAGCAGTACCTCATCATACAAAGACTACTTTGTATAAGGGAATGTGTAGTTTTGTCAGTTTGAACATGTAAAGGGATCGTTCTTTAAAAACACTAAAAAAACACACCATGAAGACACTGTGGACATATACAGGGTCTGATGTGGTTGTACCACTTACACAATGTTTAGCCCCCCCCCCCCCACCGAGGTGCAGTATAATTTTACATAAAACATATATCCACAGACTAATTATACATACATTTATAATGCACACTGTGTATGTGCATGTATTATATATAATCATATACATACACACAATCAATTCTGTCCAAGAGGAAGTGAAAATGTAGCCCACTGCTTACTGCAGATACACACAGCACTCGATAGTTCATAATGAAGGAAGCTTGCCAGCTTTGTCTCTAAGCTGCTATTACAATGAATTTTAGCTCATTTCCTGTACGATAGACAATGCTTCCTAGTTATTGCTTTGGCCTATTAGCATCTGAACTTTTGAAAATTCTAGTTTAAAGAAATTCAGAGTTAAAAGTTCCAGGTAATGCCAGTGACATCTAAGCATGGTGAAAATAAAAATGTCCCTGTAAAAAAAAAAAGCAGATTTTCATGATTTCATGATTCACATCGAACAGATTCTTACAAAATCAGAAATTAAGCATAGATAATCCAAGTCCACACCTACAATGTTTTGCAGAGACATTGGGGAAAATGGAGAGATAATTTGCATCAGTTTAACAAGTCAGCTGTGAAAGGGAATTAGAGAAAGGCAACTGTATTAAATACATTCAGGTAACCAGGCATCATAGTACTGCAGAAGCTGCTGCTGCACTGCTGCCTCAAAATCCTTCATTTTTGAATTCATTCCTGGCTCAAGTTCCTTCTGTGGAGAATCATGTGCACTCCCGGTGTCCATGAGTTTGCTACTTTCTAGTCTTTCCATCACAAAGACATGAAAATCCACTGCAACGCAAGCTCTTAAATTGCTCTGTGTATGCATGCATTGGTGTCCCATGGAAGACAGTCTCTGCCTTACACCTGCTGAGTGCCAGGATAGCTTACAGCTTTCCGTACAGCCCTGAATATGCTAAAGTAGGTTTTGGAGAAATTAAAGAATATATTAACTCACTTAACGGAACATAGATAATAAATGGGCAGCACCCTTTTACAGGACAGTGCCACAAAGAAGTTCTTTGCAGAAACAGTAAAATGACAGCACAAGAGTAAATAGTTTTTAACTGCATGAGATAACTTTATCGGAAGCAGCTGCATGCAGTACCTATAAAAAAGTTTGCAAAAAATATGTAGAATCTCTGAACATATATAAAGGTACTGCTACAACTATACAGTAGAAATGAATAGGAATAAACTACTGGGAAATTTGTAGGACAAGCTTGTCTGCAAAACCACTTGATATACTGTGTGTCACATTACAAACTGCCAGTGTACCAGGGTTCACTCCTTCTCCCTTGATGGGTGGACTGATATTACACAAAAGCAAACTGCATACGCAACAGAGTGCTCTCCTTGTCCTCTGATGAGTGGATGTCAGTCAGTATATATAATTAATACAGGTAACAGGTACAGAATCCTGCTCACATTTGGGGTCGAGCTGATGTCATTCAGTATATATAATTTATAAGTAACAGGGGTACAGAATCCTGCTCACATTTGGGGTTGAGCTGATGTCAGTCGGTATATATAATTAGTACAGGTAACAGGGGTATAGAATCCTGCTCACATTTGGGGTTGAGTTGATGTCAGTCAGTATATATAATTAGTACAGGTAACAGGGGTACAGTTCACATTTGGCTGCTGTCACTCTAATGATCACCTGTTTGGAAGGCAGTCATGAATGAAACAGCAGCTTTCCAGGGAGGCAAAAAAAATAATTAGGTAGATTTATGTAGCGGATAATCTTGTAACATTGTCACAAGAGAGATTTATGCAAAGTATTCAACAAAGGAGTGGGTTAATAATAGGTTTCTACAAATTTAATCAAACTAATGTCAGTCATAATCACAGCTCAGTTTAGCAGTCCACTCTTAATTCATAGCAGCCCTTAAATGATGGGATACAAATTTGTCAGAAAAGTTTACTATGGAGTCTAATGAACATACACAGGTCACATCATAAAATTTCTGGAAGGTAAATCATTTGCATGTATAATTTGCCTATGCAATTTAGCACTGTAACTCATCTGAATTATAGTAATAGCTCTACACAAAAAAACAAAGCAACATTTTCCAAGATTTGACTGGGAGCAATTTCCAGGCTAAGACATCTGTTGCATTAGCTGAATTCATATTTCTAAGCAATGGGGGGAGGGGGGTATCATAAGCTGACAGAATATTGTTCTTAACTAAAGAGGTGATGAAAGTTATTGTGAGGGAAATTTATGTAATTGATATCTGTGTGCGTGCATGCGTGTGCGAGTCAAAGAGAGTATGCAAGCATATAAATATATAACTGCATGGTCTCTGAGTCTTGAAAGTCAAAACATCAAATTTCAAGCCTTCATGCTGTCTCTGTAGACTACCTTAGATACAAGAGTGGATGGTCATTATGCAAATTTAAAATGGTCATCTCAGGATCATCCATCTCTCCCACTATTATAACAAATAATTGAATAAACCAAAAATTGGGCTAAAAAAGCATTTAAATGTTATCTACTCATGTTAAACTATCTCAACCAGTTTTACAGACATCTAAAAAAATTTTTTGTAGTTTAATAGCCGAAGTCAATACATTTACTTACTGGTTCCATTACCACTCCTCCTAATGACATCATCAGAACACTATTCCCAACATCCTCAGCAACAAATACCCAGTTTTATTTTACTAACATTGTAAAAGTATCAACAGATCCCATGCTCCATACTTCCAGGCATTTCTGCAGCAGAAGTTTTCCACTTCTAGCTGTTGAATGTGCATCTATTCTCTGACACTGGTTTTATCCTTAAACCAACAATACTTTCAAGTGACTTACTCGGGTCTAAATTTTCCTCTATTTTAAAAGACTTTCTCTCAGTATAAATTATTTACTCGGGTGCAAGCCTGTTTTATAGCTGGATCTTACACCAGATTGGGTCAAGACAGACTATATTCACTCACGGCATGAATTTTGACATGATTACAGCACTAATAACTGCTTTGTTGCATCAGAGACTAAAGTTATGCTAATATGACTAAACTAGTGCTTACCTCTGAGCTAAAGTGGTGAGTGATGAGATACTCATCAAGAAACTAACTGCATCTGCTCTCAGACCTCTATGGTTTTCTGACCATGTCTAATAGATCCTTAAATGTTGCTCAAGTCATTCTAAACATACTGGCTTCAGCTCTTCAGAATTCCTTCAGTGATCAGTATTAAAACCTTTGCTTTTATCCCAGTTTATGATGTTATATCTGATTTACTCATTATGTTCCACTCACTATGCAGAATAACTTGTATTACTGCACATCAAGTTTGCAACTGCAGTGCAAACTGCACATCAGAAACATCTTTGTTGTCTATGGCATTAGGTCAACACAAACCATTTGGTCATTTGTTGCAGAGGATACTTGTACCAATCAATTCTCATGGTCACACCAAGTCAACCCAATACCCAGGTTTTCATCCATATAATACACAGGAGTATATCATGCTCTAACTGAAATTATACAACCAGCTTCCAAAATACCAATAATCATGAAAATCATTTGTTAATTACTGGTCCAGAATTGCTACCACTACTTTAACCATGTTAGTTTATTACCTGAGTAACCCTGGAGGCACTCCTGTGTAACCTATTATACTGTGTTTAACTAACTCTGACCATACAGCCTTAAGTATATATGCAAACTAGTTGTCCAGTGTGGTACAGATATTTTGTTCACACACCTCACTTTATATCAATGGACTAAATATTTACCTTATCAGGAAGGTCCATTTTTAACTTGGTTATAGGAAATGGAATTTGCCAGAAATATGT
The DNA here is from genome assembly GCF_019279795.1 of Protopterus annectens. Classification (NCBI taxonomy): domain Eukaryota; kingdom Metazoa; phylum Chordata; order Ceratodontiformes; family Protopteridae; genus Protopterus; species Protopterus annectens. The sequence continues at coordinate 1,168,599,287 of NC_056748.1, read as the reverse complement.
CCAGATACGTGGAAATATTTATTTGCAGGAATTAATAGAACAGACTTTCCTACAATATGAGTACCTTTAACAATCTTACACATACTTCAGTCTGTAATCAATTTAGAAAACGGCTGAGGTCTCCATCCTTAACTTCAACCAATTTTTCTGTTATTTTCAGTGTAGCTTTGCTAAAAGCACAATATAATTCATTTTCTGTAGCATTTTCTTTATTCCAAGCTGCTTTTTATTTCATTCCTTTTAACCCTCACTCTTTTAATTTCAGTCTTTAAGACATTTATTTCCAAATTCATATTATGCTTTTTGCATTTTTACACCATATATGTAATTCATAATCTTCGACTTATTTCAGACAGTTTACTGGGAATGCAATGTTTCCTTTGATATGCCTACCTTGAGCTTGAATTACAAGGCCATCCCACTTTCTGAATGAACATAAATAAAAACAGGAATGTTGTGTTAACATGTGATTTGTTCTGTGCATGGTACTGATCCTTGTGGCAAATGCTCATGATGCAAGACCGAACTTTACTAGGTTTCTGTAATACACGTGTAACAGCCTGCACTTAAGCAGTAGTACATTTAAAAGGGGCCTGTTAAAGCTATACTTAAAGACTGTACTGGGATTTCCAACACTGTCTGCTGTAGATCAGTGTAAATATGACTTATGTGAATGCTTTCAAAAATATCAGGGAATAAGTAATTTCAGAAGATGCATCTGGGGGGGGGGGGTGGGAGGTGCTAATGGTATCTTAAAGTGTGTAAACATCGTCTACAAGCAAAGAATAAGGCTATTTTACACCAAACATACCACTTGTCCAGAGTAATACAATTAGACCATGGAGCTATGGACTGCACATGCTTGTGTGTGTTAGAGTCTATGGCTACTATTTACCTGTGAGAGTAAACTTAGATCATTCCAAATGAACCAAGGTTGAAGATATTGGTTTGCTACAGGGAGGCTTTTAAAAAAGCAAACTAATCACTGTTATCACCTTACATAAACTAGTTGAGACTCTGTATCACCTTAGATTAGCTGGGTCGGGCCAATGCTGCCACCTTCCACACACATTTGAACATTAGATTACTAGGGTTGGCAAATTTTTTTAAGGTATTTAACTCACCAAACCAAAGTACAGGGTTCAAAATTCTGACTTCTGGTTTTTGGCTAGGCTTGTAATAGCCTGCTGATGGATAGCCGAGTACTTGCCTATGAATGAAACATCCTACAGAACTTTATTGCAATAAATTCAAATGAATTTTGACAATCCATTCTAGCAACATTTGACCTTATTCAAGAGATCCATTTTAAGACATCAAGAGTTATACAGCACTTCATTCTTATATGTATATTTATATGGATTTACTGTATTTTATCAAAATGCTGAAACAAAGAATGCCACCTTGTTGACGCTCACAATATTGAAGCCGCACTTAGACTCCCTGGACTTTCCCACAGTAAGCAACCAGTTACTCAAAAAACTAAACTGCACCATCCCTAACCCCCCCCCCCCAATTAAATATACCAACTCCAAGATTGCACTACAGTTGGGAGAAGGGCAAAACTGAACATCCAACACAACCAGCTACTTACTGTGGGAAAGTCTTAATAGTTCCAGAGATGAAGAGTGGCTTCAATATTGCGAGTATCAAAGTGCCATTTGATTTGGCACTTCGACAAAAATCAGGTCGACCTATTTATATGGGTCTGTGTGTTCACATTGAAAACTCATGTGACATCCCACCTCTGGGCCAGTGACCAAGGAGTCTAAATCCTCACCAGTGGGGAATGTTCTTCACCGAGAAAAAAATAGATATGGTATTTTCAGATGCAGCTGTCAGCACCAAGTACAATTTCCCTTAAAAGCACACACGGAATGCACACTCCAGTCCTGGGGCTGGGCTTTCTCCAGGCCCCAAATAAGACTCCCAATGGGCACAGCTATAGGGTTGAGTCCTTAACTGTATGTTCCATGCCACAGCTATAGGGTTGAGTCCTTAACTGTATGTTCCATGCCAAGTCCTCCACCACCCTCTCTGTGAAATCAGTGCCCTTAGTGCTCCTGTTCAAAGTAGCTGACATACACAGATTTGATTTTTACACAACCCATAAGAAAGGCTGGCACAGCTTACTTGCATTGCCACCTCCACCTAGAGTACAAGGTAGAAACACTGCCATCATAACACTCAAAGACAGCTACTCTAAAGCTCTTACCAGGGTACCCAATTATTCTCAGTAAAATTAATACTTATACAAAGGGTAATGTTTGACCAAGCAGCAAGACTTTCAGGAACACAAAGCCACAGTGCCACTACATCAATGCAATTACTCTCAAAGGTTAAATATTTTCTAGAAGACCAGCCACAACGAAAGGTATAGATATATTTAATAAATAATAAAATAGAAAGCATGAAATATGGATTTACAACAAACAAGAGTTCCAATCTACAGTAAATATAAAAACAGACACAGATGAAAAAAAAAAACTTTCAGTTAATCTCACTATATTTTCTAACTGAAGAATTGCTGTTCCTTTATTTACTAAAGCAAGGCAAGGTAAAGTGGAGGAGTGTATTTGTTGTCAGGTCCAAGTCAGAGTGTCTTATCACATCTCTGACTAGTATACAAATACAGTTTCAGTGCTGGATACAAATTATCACCTCTGGTCACCTAATTCTGATTCCCACACTACCCAGTCACTAGAAACTGACCCAGGATTTGGCACAGATATGTCAATACACACACAGAACCTTGCTATGGCTTAATACAGCATCTGGAAGCTATAAAACAATTCAAACACTTACACCCTTTCTGTAGAAAGCCTTTCCACAGACATTGAGTCTCTGGCTGCATTCAGACCTGTGGCTTGGATTATGCCATAAAGATTTTATTTCAGGCCATTTTTCTTAAGGTTAACAGGGCTGAGCTTAACCCCTTCCCTTCCAGCATCCTCTATTAAAATATATACATTTAATCAGTTGCAATACAGTTTGACACAAATGTCTTTCTGTACAGCAGGACCCACTTTTGATACTTTTACTTTTTTTTTTTTTTTTTTTTAACACAAGCAACTTTACAAATACAGTTTTAACACAAGCATCTGTACAAATCAGTCTGATATTCAAATGCATAATTCTTTACAAAACTCCAGCTAGCTAGGCTGGCATATCTTACACATGCACAGCCCTACTTCCCCTAGAACAGCTGGCACTAAATCACCATACCTCCTAACATTAAAAACATTCTCCACAAGAAATATTACCTAAGAACATGTTTTCGCAGGGGGTCAAGCTGGCCACACTCCCCATACACCCCTTACTTATATATACTAACTCTGATTGCACAACCACATGACAGTAAATCAGTGTGCTCAAGAGCAAACATGGACATCTACAGATCTGTGGGTACAACATGACACTGTACATTGCAATTCAAACACACAATGTGAGAATCACTTCCCTAATAATTCCTATGATAAGAAATGACAGCAGAGTTTCTATACAGATCTACAATTTTCAGTGAAAGAAGTGAGTTTTCAGAGAAATGGGTCCAACAGTGATTATCTGTTAGGAGGTTCTAACATTATGATAGGGACCTCATTTGCATGCAGCTACACTAATGGATATACAGATATACAACATATGTTGTACTTAATGTTGTTTATAGACCAATGGAATAGAGAAGGGTACGTTGCAATGATTTAAGGGAGGCTACAAACGTTTGTGTTGGCTCAACAGTGCTATCCTCCTGATATGGCAACACTTTGGAGGTACATTGTGCACACAAGTGCAGGTGCGTATAAAATATACGTTTGTACATTTGTGTGTATATATACATGGGTGTGTGCACACGTGTATATGCATATGGAACTATAAGTTGAACAGCATAAATGTCAATGTGCATAATGTCGACACCAAATGACCAAGACTCACTATGTACCAAACAGTAGTCTTGGTATGTGCAAACAGAAAAAAAAAAACACAAGAAAACATGGTTTTTCACACCATCCACACCCCTTGTTTATTATATACAACTCAGATTGCACATTCTCAAGGAACAAATTCACCAACCCCCAAGAATCATCCATTCTGCTACTTTTGTTGATAGGTGTCAACCATCTGTAGTTTACCAAATTGTTGTATAAACAGATATTGACCAAAGCACCATTCATACAGTAGAGATGCACGCACATCTCTCTCTCTCTCTCTCTCTATATATATATATATATATATATATATATATATATATATATATATATATATATACACACACACACATACACAATATCTCATATATATATATATATATATATATATATATATATATATATATATATACACACACACACACATACACAATATCTCGCTCCATATATATATCTATCTCTCTTATATATACATATTATATATATCTCTATAACTCTCTCTCTATATATATGTCTCTCTCTCTCTATATATATATATATATATATATATATATATATATATATATATATAGTTTTTTGGCTTTTCCCAGTTAGGGATCGCCACAGCAGAACTCCGGTCCGCTAATGATTGGCAGTAGATTTTCATGAACGCCGAGGTGCCAGCTCGGCATTCAACCTTCAATGAAGGCACGCCGATTTACGCATGTTTTTCAAACGCCCACCCAACCGCAGGGAGGACATGCAGACTCCACACAGAAGGCACTCCCATTTATGCATGTTTTTCAAACGCCCACCCAACCGCGGGGAGGACATGCAGACTCCACACAGAAGGCACTCCCTGCACTCCAGCTGAGAATCAAATGGGAGAACCTCTTGCTGAGGTAACAATGCTACTGCTGCATCACCGCGGATGATATATATATACATACATATACACACATACACACATACATACACACACACACATTTCTGTCTCTCTCTCTGTATAGATAGATATATATATATATATATTTCTATATATCTCAAACTCTCTCTAGCTATCTATATCAAATCTATATTATATATATATATATATATATATATATATATATATATATATATATATATATATAATATCAGTAGCAAAAGTTCTATGGCATATTTGCAAAGCGGTAACCTGTAAATTCCATTTCATATCCAGAGAAACTAGTACTACCGTCACTGCAAAGGTAGTGTTTTAGTTAATAATCCAAATAAAAGACCAGGATACAACCAAAGCTCACTTCACAATATAACTCGTCAATATCCAAAAAGTATGCTCGTACTGCAGAAAATACTTAAAAATAAACGTTTTTAATGGAGAGCGTATACACACAGTTAGCGCTTTCGCTGTAGCTTCTTCAGACTGTTAAAATTTAAACTTACACTCAATTACCTTTATATATACTAATTAATGACGTGATGTAGTCAATTAACCATTCTTATCTTTTTTTGAAAACACAGTCCATATGAACAATAGTGAACTAAATAAAACAATCCTATCTACTATCTAAAGTTTATAATAGAAAAGTCAGTATCGCACTATATCTACAGCTATTACTTTAGCTAATACAATGAAATATAGCATTTTAGTACACTTATGGTAAACTGATGTAAATCTAATATAAAAAATATATAATATAAAAAACAACACTGGTAGATACTATACATACTCTTCTAGCTGCATCCATATACTACGTGGGTATAAACCAGTTATCCTAAACTCTAAGCAATGGTTGAAATGCCTGCTTACAACTAAAGACAAACATTGCTTCCAGTACATAGAATACATAACTATAATCATCGTTGTATGATGTGATATGGCTAATATAGGTTTATTTAGCTACCTGCGTAGAATGTGATGCATTCTACGTGGGTAAAACTAATGGACCTTTTCGAAACTAATGGACCTTTTCGTATCAGGATAAGAGAGCATCTTTATGCAGTTAAGATAAACTATTTGCCAAATGCTAGATGCAGTTAAGATAAACTATTTGCCAAATGCTCTAGCCAAGCATTTATCTCGAGAAGGATCTCAGCACAATTTTAAGTTTATGGCTATAGATTTTGTTATACCCACAGCTAGGGAAGGTAATATACGCAATAAAACAGAATGTAAAGAAATAGAGTGGATCATTAAACTACGAGCAGATCAAGGTAAAGGACTAAATGAAAGAGCATCACTAAAACCTATTTTGAGAGCTAGGCGACTGAAGGTTAGATGAAGAGTTTCTTTATACAAGATAAATAGATAGATATTTAACTTCATTTAACTCAATTAGAGCACATATATATGTATATATTTTTTAGATTATTGTAGTATTTATTAAGTTATTTGCTACATGTAAATGAATAGGCAATATGACCATATATAGTTATCCGTATATATTTATAGACACCCATATATATACGGGTTATTTGCATAGTAGGTAACACGAACATGTAGTTATTATTAAGGTTGCCATGTATTAAATCAACTTGAGGGATTCGGGCATGTAGTACTGCAAGATTTGATGTATACATAGATATGTATTGTTTTATATATTTTGCTAATGAAAGTGAAGTGAAGCTTTAAATATGTATTAGTATTTTAGCTTTGACATACTATAATGATCACAGCTAGGTTTTCTATGTTTTATATGTTTTTATGCGATACATGCGATTTATATTTAGTATGTAATGTTTGGATATATCAATTACTAATATGTATATTTGCGTTATACGAGTAGCCGAACATTTTTGAAGCAGGTAGGCAGTATAGCGCTATTAGTGTTCGTTAGAGTTGATCTTTTAATTTTCTAAGTTAAAATGCAGTAGAGTGGAATTTTTAACATCTTAAGATTACTATGCAGTATGTATAACATACACCATACATATAGGTATTATATACAACGATGATTATAATTATGTATTCTATGTATTGGAAGCGATGTTTGTCTTTAGTAGATTAGTAAGTAGTGGTAGATTAAGTATGTATCGTTGTAAGCATGCATTTCAACCACCGCTTAGAGTTTAGGATAACTGGTTTATACCCACGTAGTATATGGACGCAGCTAGAAGAGTATGTATAGTATCTACCAGTGTTGTTTTTTATATTATATATTTTTTATATTAGATTTACATCAGTTTACCATAAGTGTACTAAAACGCTATATTTCATTGATTTAGCTAAAGTAATAGCTGTAGATATAGTGTGATAATGATTTTTCTATTATAAACTTTAGATAGTAGATAGGATTGTTTTAATTTAGTTCACTATTGTTCGTATGGACTGTGTTTTTAAAAAAAGATAAGAATGGTTAATTGACTACATCATGTCATTAATTAGTATATATAAAGGTAATTGAGTGTAAGTTTGAATTTTAACAGTCTGAAGAAGCTACGGCGAAAGCGCTGTGTGTATACGCTCTCCATTAAAAATGTTTATTTTAAGTATTTTCTGCAGTACGAGCATACTTTTTGGATATTGACAAGAGTTATATTGTGAAGTGAGCTTTGGTTGTCTCCTGGTCTTTTATTTGGATTATTTGCTGCATTTTTTGACAACATGGGGACATTTATACTGCCGAACGCCGTTTTATTTTATTTTTGAATACAGTGTTTTAGTTAAGTTCGATACCCAGGTGACCTTATTAACTTATCTGTGTAGGATAAAATAAACCCTTTATTTCTTTAACTTTAAGTTTGCAGGAAGCAAATACCTTGTGCTAAATTTTGTATGCAGTGGTATACTTTTGTCAAACAGTGGGATTGCAATCTTTATCAGAAGTACACACTTCCTGTTATAGATACCTTATTCTTTAACATTTAAACTTAAATGACCAAAATGAATATGTATAAAGTGCTGACACTCAAATATCTTTGCCTTCTGAAGCTACAGACATGATTTAATACAAGGTAACAGGCTACCTAACTTGAATAGGTAAGGTGGTTATTTTGGCGAGCACTAACTTTAGATTAATTCCATATGGTGGGTATTTAATGTCTCACCTTTTATATGTATGAGAATTTCTATGCATGACTCAATTCAATAGTATGCTATGTTCATTTACATTAGCTGTAAGGGATATGTAGTCAAAGGTCATTCCCTTTGGAACAATGTTCTATCGGATCTGGAAGAGTTATCTAGACCGATTTGTAAAAACGTATTCTGCAATTTTTGTAGAGATACATGATCCCCATTTAAGGGACCTACACCTTGCCAAGGACAGGAGGGAGTCATATTTCTGAACTTGATATGGGATGGACAGCAAGCATGCTTGGGTCCTTGCACTCTCCCCATTATGCAACTAGGGGGCAGTCCTAATGGAAAAAAAAGTAACAATTAATCTATGTGGTATCCCCCAAGTCTCAAACAACCTAATACACAAGTATAGTGGGTCCAATACAAAACTGTGTAAACTTCCCTGTTTGGAAGTTTTTCAATTCCTGTGTGTCTAGTTAATTATATATTAAAAAGCAGAAAAAAAAACAAAAAAATGGTAGTAGAAGTAGCAAACGAAAACGTCCTAAATCAAAAAATAAAAATGTATTTTGAAATATTATACAGCATTAACTTCTAATAGCTATTCAGAAGTAATCCAAGCAGGGTACACTGCCTCCAGTCAAAAATCCTTTATTAAGCACAGACAAGCAATTCAAACAAAACAAAAAAGAATGATACATGTTAAATTCAAATCCCTCCCCCCATCCTTACCAGTGCGATATTCGAGCTGGTACTGCCCTACTTACCAAACATCCTAGTAATTTAAACCTCCTGTACTTTAAATAAAATTAAAAAAATTATGTGGTACTAAACAGACAGATTATTAAACAGTGGGTGTGAATTTATCAAAGACTTTGGTTGGAAACATTTAAACAAACTATTTGGCAATCAAAAATTATGGCATCCAGAAAAATGCACTGTCCAAAACAATTTCCATAAATTATTGTTAAAGATTGCTTTTGTCCCTCTAGACTTCAGGTGTGTGTATACAAGAATCCTTACAAAAAAAAAATATATATATATATATATATATATATATATATATATATATATATATATATATCTTACTAAAACTGACCAATATGCATAGTAAAAAAAAAAAAAGTAAACCAAAACTAAAACAAGAATTCAACATATGTACACTTTAACTATGTGCTGGCCAGTGTGGGACAGAAAAAAAAAGTGCCCTCATAAAAGTACTGAGCACTCCATATACACCACTACAATTGATACTTAAACAAAATAACCCAATATAAATTAAATAAAAAAGCTAAGAAGTGTGACAAAGAATAATTAGCTAGTACTGATATTACAAATCATATGCAAAAAGTGGAAAAAGTATATTTGAACTACAAGAGGTGTGCTAGGAAACATTATACACTATTAAATATTTACCATGCGATTAAAAACTGGAAAGAAATGGTTGTGAAAAATTGGAAAAAAAGATGATAGTGGATAAATAAGGATACTGGAAAAAAATTAGTCTTGTAAACAATGTGGCAAGAAATTCCGAAGAGAACAAAAATAGCTGCATCCCGACATATAGACTGGATTATCACTTTATCAAAAATATTAAAGAAAAGCAGGCCATTGTCACAGGAAACCCTTATCTGATTAACATCTTTGACAAAGCCCCATCCTTTGTTTACAGGAAGGCCAGGAGCATTAGAAGTTTTGTTGAATTTAGACCAGGACTATACGAGAGAAACACAAAAAGAGGTGACACTAATATTCTATACACATAAAAATACATAGTACACACATAGCAAGGCAATGATTTTCTTTAAATAAGGGCAATAAAAACTAAGACCAGTCCAGGGGGTGACTAACACTACAAACGTTATTTACAGAGCACATTGCAACAAATGTGATGCTTTTTGTGGGTAAGACTATAAAAAAGTATACGATTTCAAATCATCTGGCAGAAATCCACTCTGGCTGTAAAAACAATGCACTAGCCAAATACCCTTTTCTGCATAAGAGACACAGGTTTTAAGTTCCAGATATTTGGATTGCATAGACATGGGTGATGTTGAAGGTGATGTCCTGAACGTACTGGAAAAATGTGAACTCATGACAAAGCTGAAGTCTTTCAGAAATCCGGGAAGTATACTGGAACTTAAAAAATTGCCACATTGTTTACTGGACTAATTTTATTTTTCCACTATTCTTACTTATCGATTGTCATCTTTTTTTCAATTTTCCCATGATCATTTCTTTCCAGTCATTTTTAATACCATGGTAAATATTTCATAGTAGTGTATAGTACATTTCTATCATCACACCTCTTTTAGCTTAAAGAATACTTATTTCCACTTTATTGCTATGATTTTTTAATACTAGCTAATTTGTCACTTTTTTTAGTTAATAGGTTTATTTAATTTATATTGGGTTATTTCAAGTATTGATTTTACTGATATTTTATAAGGACTGTTAACTGCTTTTACAAGGACACTTTGTCCCACACTGGCGAACACATAGTTAATGCACTTTTCCTAGTTTAACTTGATTACATGCATGTACAATGTTGTATTCTTGTTTCAGTTTTGGTTTACTGTTTTACTATGCATATTGGTTAGTTTTAGTAAGATGTTTTGGTAGCTATATATTTTTAGGGTTCTTGTACACAGACCTGAAGTCCAGAGGTACGAAAGTAATCTGTTAATTTATGGAGAGAGACTATGCTTTGGACAGTGTGTGTTTTCTGGAGGTCAACATTTTTAATTGCCAAAAGGTCTAATGTTCATAATACATTGTTGGAAATATTTAATTTCTGATAAATTCACAGACTGCTTTATCTGTTTAATAAGTGCATTATTAATTTTAAAGTACATCAGGTTTAAAATTATTAGGACATTTTGTAAGTAGGGCATTACCAGCTCAAATATCACACTGATAAGGATGGGGGAAAGGATTTGAAATTAACATGTATATCAATATACTGTTTAACAAAATAAACCACTCCCATACCTGGTAACAGGTACAGAGTCAGAAATTTTGGGATGAAACTATCATTGTTTTGTTTGGATTGCTTACCTGTGTGCTTAAAGGATTCTAGACTGGAAATAGACAGTCTACCCTGCTTGGATTACTTCTGAATACCTACTTGAGTTAATTCTGTGTAATATTTCAAAATAAGATTTTTTTTTATTTAGGATGTTTTTAAGCTCTCGAGTTCTACCACAATTTTCTGAATTTTTTCTGCTTAATATAGTGTGATAAACTAGACATAAAGAAATTGAAAATCTTCCACACAGTTTCTTACACTCCCCTCCCCATGGAGAAAGCCTAGGCTATTAGATGACAGTGCAGGTAAGGTGATATGCTGGACTGTATTTATAGACACCAAACTCCAAAGTGAGGAGCACAGAAAATAGGGGGGGGGGTTCATTCATAAGCATATGCTCTTCTGCAAGAGCAAAATACTAGAGATGATTAACCCATTGTTCTATAGTCAGGAAAATACAGTGTGCATGAAGCAGTTAAGATGGGTGTGCCACTTGAAAGTAACGCACACTCTGGAGCACACTCGCTACTCAGGCTTACTAGCATTACTGTGGAGCAGAAATCAGTAGGACAAATTATAGTCTCTGCAGTTGCACTTCCAACCATAGTACCTACATCCTGAAGCCAGTGCATAACAGCTTCCTTAAATAGTTCATGATCGTCATTTTGAACTATGAGCCACTTCTACAAGATACTAATGGATTCCAAAACCTAACTGCAAAGTCTGTCACCAAGTTCAGGTCTATCTCTCAGAACAGATAGGACTACAGGGTTAACCCTGGCATTTTGTCAAGTGACAGCATTGTACCCTTATCTTAAGCCTGATAAGTGAAGGCCGTACACCCAGTCTCAAAGCTTGCTCAAAAGAGGAACACTGGAACAGTACAAACAGCTATGATGTGTAGGGCAAACTGCAGCCATCTGAGCCAGAACTCAATGAAGGTGGGTCAAGAAGGCTATGATAATACTGTTAAAAAGAAATAAGTTATAAGTCCTGTTCAGAATAATCCATAGGGCTTTTTAAGTTGGATGGGACAGACTTGCAGGGACACCTTACTCTAAATGTAGTATTATAATGCCCCCATTAATGACTTTTCTGCTTTGTGTTCCAGTAGGTTTACTTGTATTACAGCATACTTCATGTTTCTGCATGCATTTTTTCGTTAGTCACCTCATTTTAAGACATTACAAGCTAGCCATTTAATTTTTAAATAATGATGAATTTTATTGCTATACCAGGAAACAAAAGTGCAAATGTATACAATACAAACTTTCCAATCTGACTGAAAAGAAATTAATGCATTTGATAATACAACAGTAAAGACATGTAACAGCTCTGATCCATTCCTTATATGGAATAAAACTTAGAACCATGGATCATTACCAGTCTATAACAAATGCTACCACCTCTAAGCAAAATAGAAAAATGAAAAGTTCATCTTAAAATTGGTTCAACATCTTAAAAGATGCAAACTTCCATCAAAGACACTACTACTACTGCAGCAATGGACTTAACTTGCATGTATGATCATAGATCTTAAATGGCCATTTTGATTCTTAACTCTCAACCTCATGGTGCAAGAAATCTCGACAAAGCCTGACACAATGGCAAGACAATGACCCAAAAATAGGGACAGATTTTAAATATTGCTCTTTTAAACTTAGAAATGTACTAGAATATGAATTGTGTTCACATTAATTTTCCGAATGATTTGAAGTCCAAAAGTCAAATTATGTAATTTAGTGACTTCACTCCCAAGTTCATCCCAGTGATATAGCAGAAAACCACAAACTGAGGAACAGAACAAATAGGCAAAAATATGGACAGTTAGAGGTATGTTTTGACCTGATAATCTGATAAATCATTAACTTTTTATACCAATGTTATAGCTCTAATACACCTCTTAACAGGCCAATCAAATTATGCCTCCACTCTTCAGACTAATGCACCTTAAGGATCAGTATCAAACCTCTCACTCATCATAATCAGCGTTATCCATTTTCATTCTTCACCTCCCTTTTAAATTCTAGTCCACATTTAGTATTTTATAGCACACCAGCACTCTATTTCAAACGCCCAAATCATATAATGTGCAGGATATCTTTAACAGGCTTCATGAATCTTGAAGTATAGCTTCACTTCTGGTCAACTGCTACATCTGTCAACCTGCATGAGCAAACGTTTCGTAAGCAACTCAACTTTTGTGGGGGTTGGATAACTAAGTTAGTTTGCATGGTTGCCAGTTTCAGACTTAGTCAACCTTTGCATAGTTGATTCCATTTTAACTTTGATTATTATGCAGGTGACCGATGCGGACTTGAGCAATCTAAACAGCACTTGAGTTCCTTATTTGGTTTGATCATTTCCCACTTGATTATTTGCATAACTAAACATTTTCAGTAACAAAATAGCAGAACCAGTTTTGTGCATGTTAGCCTTGGAAACAAATGCCCATCTAAGATCTACTTTACCATGAGTGAATAACTATACAAATTCTAGTCTACTGTGAGTCTGTAATTTTATAAAACCAATCACTACATTTATAAATACCATTTTGCTTTAATTGTAAATACCAAAAATGAACTATTACTTACAATATTGTAAATTCTGTTGGCATTGAATACTATACGCAAGTTAATGTATATGTGAAGAGTGTCTAGATGCAAATCCTACAGAAGGCCCAGAATGGACTTACAAAGGCTCATTTCAGACCAGGCTGACTTCCTGGCTATCCAAATAGACATGCACACAGTGCTGTATTCCACAAAAGGTACCCTAGCTGGTGACCCAAAGAGCAGCTTTTTAGTGTTGACATGGTTTGGGAGAAGTTTTGTGGCTCTAAAAACCAGTGGGTTAGACTGATCATGCAAAATGACATTTGTTATGTAATAGAGATACATTATCTATGCTTTTTTGGGGAATTTGACCAATTTACCCTGAGAATGTAACCATGTGGACCAACAAGTATCTGCCTGTCAAGACAAACCTTTACATAGGCTCTCAGCTTTACAGGTAAAACTGGAACCTCTTCAAAAGACTCACCAGCAAACTCATCCAGCTAGAGTCTGACGAAGCTTGTAGTTCAGTTTCAAAATCCTTAATCATGCATTGATAATGCCCATTAACTCAATCCACATGCATAGCCAATATGGTCCTAGGTGGCAGTGATTGTACTGCATCTGGGATAAAAGCCACATAGTTAAGGGAGATGATGTCATTTCAGAAAATGGTCCACGAGCTACTCCATCTCCAGTTATTTTTGATTCTTTACTATAAGTGGAAGCTGTGCATAAATGAACAAAATGGCATGCTACTGGACTATTGGGGTTGGTAAATGCATTTTTAAAGTTTAGGTAATCTGTACCTACCCTTCAGTTCATAAGACAGGACAAAGGGTCACCTAATCTTATTGGGTGATACTACTTTAAATTAAGAGGGCTAAACCAAAATCCTACAATAACTGGGTGCTGATCCAGCTAACCACAAACACAGTGCATACACACACATTCATGCATATACACCCATATATAATAGAAGTGCAGCTCTTTATGCTAGCCAAGATGGTTGGTGTTAATGGACCACCCAGAAATGCTACGAGACCAGATGATCCAAAGAGTATGTTCTTAGGCCTGGATGGCAAATCGCAGTGCATTTTAGTACTTGACAAGGATAACAGATTGGGCAGGGCACAAGACAGTACGAAATGAGATTGTAACATTTCATTACTAGGAAATATTTGTTCTGCACTCAGTCATAGGTTTACAGGTAATTGCTAGGCATGCAGTTCAGGATACCATTGAGAAATCTAACCCAATTTCCTCAAAGCATTGTCTGGTTAAGGTGACTTGCTCAACATCACTTAGCAGTCAACAGCCACACTGAAATAATGCAGTCACCAGCACATAGACTAGAAATCAGCCTTCTTGTATACCCAAAGGTGAGATTGCCACCTGTTGAGCCACAGAATACAATTGCTTTTCTGCCTTCAGATTTTTAATTGTTTTGTACTATTACATGGAGCTTGGTATTTTCTTATGCTAAAGCTTAATAGAGGTACAGTCACAAATGTTAACGTACAGTTCTACACTAAACTGGAAATTAGCACCTCACGTATCTGGCAGTGTCTTCCATCTGTTTACACAGTGCCCCCTTCTCTAAGTAATGCTCATTAAGAGAAAAGGCAAGAGCCAGGAGGAGACAGACATATGCAGAGCCACACAAAAAATGTAGACATGCACATGAGCATAAAACTAATTTGTATGTGAAACACCCAATTATGACATGAGGCAGAACAATTCAAGTGCTACAAGGACAAGCTTTTATTCTGGCAAAGTGACATCCAGTCCTTTGCACTTGCTGTGGGTACAGTTAAGTCCTACAGGTCTCACATTTCTACAAATAATATCCCTCTTTTAGCATTTGAAAAGATGGGAGCAAATACTAGTTTTAGACAAGATATTGAAAGCATATGGTTGAAGAGTGGGCAAATATAGTATAGAGTCATTACTTTTTATGTAGTTGCCCTGAGGCAACTACCTCTGCTTCAAAAGCCTGTGTGCTTGTCCTACAAACCATTCCCCCAGTTTTCCCAGATCCACCAATGAAAAAAGCCAGAATTTTTAACTTCTTAGATGCAGTGCTTTTATTTTCCAAAAATCTACCAAGTAGATCCAGTGCACTTGACCTCATCCTGCACATTGAAAACATTTAGGATAAGCAACCCTTGTGGAAGGGGTGTAATTTCATTAACAGTGTCTGCTATTTTTTGTTGTGGAGAATAATGGAATATGTGACTTCACAATTACAACATTAAATGTTATCCTACTTCCTTAAATGGCTTTCTTCCTAACCCACTGCACCAGAGAGTAAACATCAGATGACTGAAATTCTGGGGTAGCAGAAGCCTGAAAAACAAAACTAGTAATCTACTTCCGTGTAAACACAATTATGACATCAATCATTTCAGTGAGTAACCAATAAGGTGCTAGACAAATGGTGATGTAATGTTTTTCAAAGAAACTCAGCAATACCAAAGAGCAGAAAATAGTGGGTGCATGGAGTAGGACAGACAAAAATAACTGGCTGAGTGAGACAACTTGGATTAACTGCATAATAGGAAGGAACAGAGATAGCAGATGTTTTAAAGTGATTCAGCAGTTTGGATGTGCTAATAAAACAGCTCTAAACAGCTAACACTTAGTGGCCACAATAGAGCAAAACACTATTCTCAAAACACTGCTTTAAGGATGTGCCACTTGAGTCAATGTCATCTTAACATTAAATCAGCAGGTGTTTTTACAAATGGATGAAGGAAGAAGAGAAATACAGTAATATGATAACATTGAAGTTGTTGGTAGGAGGGAACCCTAAGCGTGTTGAACATCCCATGCTTTGCACATCAGTTTAGTTCTTGAATACAAGACTTCAACTAAAGGCAGTGTGATGCTCAGCCTCTAGGTGAATACAATTTTATATCGAGATATTTGGCTTTTAATAGCATTTCAAGTGCATCATTCCTTTGTCTTTCCAGTGGCTCTTAACTTCAAGAATTGGTGACAGACAAATAAAGGGGACACAGAGCCAAAGTCAGGGACGATTTGTAAGTATTGTACTAATTCACTTATAGGTTTTTCATCAACTTGCTTTTTCTGGACAAGAAATTCCTGGCTGCAATTCTCACATCTTTAATAGGAAAAGAAAGCTTTATATTATGGCTAGAGCAAAATAAGTTAACATTTGGGAAAATTCTGCAAAACTGGGGACATCTTAGAGCTATGGTCACTTAGCTGCACTGTAAGTTAAGGTTTATTGTAATTAGCCTTGAAAAAATAAAGTTATTCTTACCCAATTCTCCAAGATACTTTGACCCGTTTCCATACCTATGAAAGATTTATCATGCATGATTTATCGTGGGTGTGTATTCAGACCTTTGCATCTATGGCTTGCAACAAGTTGGTTATGTCTTGAGAGCACTAACCAGGTGTGCGCACACACACCCGCTCATCTTTGCCTTTAGCTTTCATCTTTGCAAGTATATGTACATATCCCAAACCTTGCTATGTTTTCTATCTTCCCCACATTTTCTTTTGTAAGAAGTTTTAAAATATGATACTAAAGCAGTAAATCAGTCTTGAATAACTCTCCCTTAATTTGAGAATCATCTCTAACATGAGTCTAGAGGTGATGTTGCAATGCAGTCTTACACGGCCCAGTTAAGCATCATGAGTCACCATTAGCTTCTGGCACAAACTGCTTTGCACCTTAAGGCAGGCTGTGATTTGGCATGGTGGTGAAGCTACTGGAAATCAGCTCTTTCTTGCTCTTGATGTCAAGGGCCATTTTCTTGAATGTCTTCAGAATATCCCATTTTATCATTGCTATATTTCTAGATGTTCCAGCTGATAGAACTACATAGTAGTAGTAGTTTGGGAAGGCTAGAGTGAGAGTATGTCAATCATTGTCTATGTATTGGTGAGATGTATGACAATTTAACCATCTTTCTAAATACAGTCAAATGGATTTCATGCAGATTTGAGGACATTAGACTTTGTAAAATGGACTGGCCCTCTACCATAAACCTATTGTGTTTTCTGTAAAATACAACCACCTCAGAGTTGCTTGTATTAATCAGTAGGGTTTATGTTGGTGCAGTAGTATTTGGCAACTTTCTTCTTTCTTGGTTTGTTAGCCAAATAATTCTAGTTTTTGTTTGTGGCAGTATTTTACTACTTTTATTCAAGACACATGCTTAATACACTAACAATTTATAGATCTGTTTTGGAGACAGAATTTTGGTCATTAACTTAAGGATAAAGAATGGTTGTCATACACTAGTGTTAGCTTAGCAATCTTCATTTCTGCATACATTGGCATCTGAGATAATCTTCCCTTTTAATGCAGAGGGCCTTTGACCGACATTAAATATCTCACAGGGTGCTTAAGACTATGGGTAATCCACTAACATTTTGAATTTAGCACTGGTAATAACTGGTCCATGTACCTGGATGTGTCACTTCTGAAGGTTGCATCTTCAGTGAAAACATACCAGATCAGCTCTTAAGTGAAACGGATACTGTACTGAATATTGTTCTTAAGGGATACTGAGAGGAAATACTGAGAGGAAATACTGAGAGGAAACACTGAAGGAATAGTAGGTTACTGACAAACTTCAACAGCAGCCATTAAATATTTGTTTGCAAATCCTGCTGTCTCAAACAGCATCTTGGTCTTTTCAAAAGCTTTGGTAAGCTTCTGAAGAGAGTTCTAATGTAGCCTGGAAGATGTACATGATTAAGCAAAGGCAACAATGCATCTGCATAATGGAGGTAGACAACATGGTCAGACCTGCTTCCAAAACTTGGGCTTGGAGCTCAGATAATTGCTTGATCCCATTTCCGTTAACATATAGGTCCATTTCCAAACTACTAAGAATGTTATGGCTGTTTCATTTGACTACATCAACATGTAGATAAAAGGATATGGCTAGCAGTATGCTTAAAACAATCTATGAATGACAGGGAAAACAAATGCTTGTTCCTATGGAGGATTCTGCTCTTATAGTCCAACACAATCTCAAAGACAAAACAGTTTCTAGAAGTACCTCAAAGAGAAAACTGACTCCTGTACAGTGCAACTACACTGATGTACCTCCATGGCCAGTCACCAACAGAACCCCATCTCCCACCAACACTTTCCCAGGATAAAACCCTCCTTAGTCAGGTCAGTAAGTGGCAAAAACATTTCATAACTGCATCAAATTACCGGTAAAGGATATACCAAGCATAAAAGAGCTTTCTTGTTCTTAGCTAGCATGTTGCATAATAATGAGCCAAAGGGAAGTTCTAATTACTACTTGTTGTCCACAAGATGGGCATACAGTGCAGTCCTGGAATCCCACAGCAATAACTTTCAAAGATAACATTTGTTTTCCAACACTCCTTTTAAAATTATAGCCAGTCATTTTCATGGAGTAGCCTCAGAACCTTGATGAAGTTTAAGATAGCCAAACTAGGCCAGCACTTAGCTATATATTAAAACTAAGGCATGTTGATGAAAGGTACACTAGTTTTTGCAGTTTCTTCTCCCATATGTAGCATGCTTTTCAATTATACGCTATCCCATAATATGGTCTGAATCTATATCAAAATTCTAGCACTTGTTAGACAGCACTAGACAAGACACTTGCGCAGTCTGCCCTTTAGGGG
Organism: Protopterus annectens; assembly: GCF_019279795.1. NCBI lineage: Eukaryota > Metazoa > Chordata > Ceratodontiformes > Protopteridae > Protopterus > Protopterus annectens. The sequence continues at coordinate 1,168,580,147 of NC_056748.1, read as the reverse complement.
TATTCAACATTTGTAAAACACAAAAATGCCAAACAGGAACAGGAGGATGAACCACTCCACAGTAAATAAATGCACCTATTCAGGCCAAATTCAATAAAACCAATACTGGAGTTTATTGAAGAGAATAAAACAAATGAAGTTCTGAAGTGGTCAGGACAAAAGCGCTTATTTGTTTTATTCTCTTCAATAAACTCCAGTATTGGTTTTATTGAATTTGGCCTGAATAGGTGCATTTACTGTGGAGTGGTTCATCCTCCTGTTCAGTATTTTTGTGTTTTGCAACAGTTTTTTCTTCTCGTCTTTTTTACGAGTATTCAATATTCTATACTCCACCCCCCCTTTCCAATCTCCATCACTCCCACTTGCTTTATACCCTCTTATTTATCTAGAGTTTCTCTCTCTACCACCCATTTTGAATGTTTAGTCCATTGGTTCATAATCCTTTTAGTAGTAGCACTTTTGTATAAATCGAGGAATGGTTGGCCCTTCAGTCTGCTACTTAAGACACCTTCCCAGTTCCTTATTTTCATTAAAACTTCACTGCATCTCCACTGCTCATAATTTTGTGCATAGATTACAACCCTACTGGTTTTTTTTCTACTTTCTATTGAACATGTTTCTAGTTCCCCTACTCTTTAATCTTATATTTCACCTTCCAGCCAATACAACAGTATGATGGCTTTCCTCTGGACATCCCTTTCCTTCTATATTACTGGAATGGCACATGGGCCTGATCTGGCCAGGGTAGCAATTTGAGGCATGATTTAGCTAGGGTCTGGTGAAGTGGGGGCCAAGAACTCAGTTTATGGATTCTTTCACCCATGAGTATATGGCCAAACACTTATATGCTCCCGCTTATGTGCTCCCGCTGCCTTCTCACTTTGATCCTGTGGCATACTGCAGAGTGGTCGACAAGGCCAGATATTATTTTTGCCATCAGTTCATATTGTCATCCTATGCTATGGCAGTTGCTCAAGGGTCATTGAGAAGATAGCAATGACTCCCTTGGTATCAAGGAAATTAGTTGCCCCTTATAAGGTTTCCAGATATACCATACAAGAATTTATACTCTAACTAATGTCTAGTTTTGAAAATTGATTATTTGTATTTTTATTTGACTTTTGTTAACCAGGAATGTCCAGCGGAGCAAGAGCCCCTTTTCAGCAGAAGCCCAGGGAAAAAATCTCAACTAAAAGTAGTGATATAAAATAGTAAAAGTCAAGTTTATACAAAGATTATACAAAGCTTTTAGTACAGTTATAAATGTAAAATACTGAAACAGTATTACATACAAACTGTGAAGTATAAAATTAAGGTACAAAATAGGTTGGTCTGCAATAGAATACCCATGTATAAAGGAAGCTATTGTAAAAGTTAGAAGAAAAACAGCGAAGTAGTTGAATAAAAAGAAGTGCAAGCATAAGGGAATGAGGATTAAGAGTAAAAAGGAGAGAGTTGGGTAAGGTTTTAGCAGGGGCATATCCAAGACTTCTGGAGATTTTCTTTTTACTTTATATGAGATGTAGAGGGAGTCCAAAACCAGGAAATGTGATGGGTTGTCATCCCATCCGGTGTTGATCTTGCTGAGGAGTTTCTTTCACACAAGTATTAGTCTTTCTGTTTCGTTTTTTTTTTCTTTTTTTTTCAAGGTGAAGGTGGTAAAAAGGGTAGGGCTTTAAGTGCATGAAAGGATAAATATAATTTGTAAAAAATGACATTGAGGGGGCTTAAGAATGACTGGTTGAGTAGTGCCTGACACTTGCAAACAGCCAAGGATATTGTCACATCCCATAGAGCTAGCATTTGTGGTTTAGGATAGTGGGGATATAGCCTGGTCCAAGATTATTTTTGGTTGGGAAGGGATTGTTGGTAGTGAAGAGCTGGGTAGTAGGCATGAAATTAGCATTGCATTTATCTACAAGGATATTTGCAAGAGTTTTGGGATCACAAGGAAGACCTGTAAGTTCAGTACTTTAATGATAATCCTTTCCAGATTTCCTATTATAGCCGAAAGCTTTGGCATTCTCTTTAAAGACTTGAATACTTGCAAGGAGGGAGTACTATCTTCCCAATAGAAATGTGTTTAAATACCCAGCTGTATTTCTTGAGACTTCATGCTTAGGTGTTCTGCTGTTTAAGCATCTAGCACTAAGCTGTTCTACCTTGATCTAGCACTAAGCTGTTCTACCTTGATATTGTCTGAATTAATCTGCTAAGCAGATAGACACCATTAGATGGACTTTGCTGCCCTGGTAGTAACTCTTTTGGAGAAAAGTTTTTAGCTAGTACATAAAAACCCTAGGATGAGGGGTGTAGCCTATCCTTGGCAAAGTTAGAGGGTCTTAATCTTTTCCAAAGCAGACATGCTGGATCACCCCCTGGAATGACACCATTTACCTTGCCAGTTGACAAATCCTTTTTCATTCTTGAAGTTTGCTGCCATTCTTTGAGAGGGTATAAATCTGTTGAGAACCTTTTTATTTCCTTCCATGGAGACTTGCATTCATACACACCTAAATACACCCTTGAAGTGCAGTTAGCCTAAATCCCTGGTGTTGGAGGCAAGAGTGGCTCTGTCCCAGTCAAAACCAGCTAAAGACAAAATGAAATAACAGCATACACAAGTATGCTGCGGCTAAATTGCACAAGTAGTTGCTGTATGATGCAGTTCTTTGTCCTCCATCCAAGGATAGAGTTCAAAATTCTGAGCTGTGTCTTAGCTGTAACACAATGAAGACAAATAAAATTTGTTATTGTAGTAAAAGTTCCACTTCCAGAGTGTTCCAAAAAATAATTGAGTCATATCTGTACATTCAAACAAATCATTATATTTAGTTAAATGCCAAAATAAGAAACTAAGAAAACAGTGAATTTTTTCATAACATCTCAGCTTAGGCAGATAAGTATAGTTCTGTTTCAGCAAAACACATGCATGTTACCATATATAAAGCAAAAAGCTGTTCATCCAATACATAACCTAACTTGGTATCTCGTTTTCCATTTGTAAAATTAGTGTATGGGCCTATTAACCATTGGTGGGCTTTCTCAGGGATAGGCCATTTGGAATTTGATGGGAGGTTAGAGCGAGAACCTTAATTTGTTGACTTGTTCCAATGATTACCTTTGCAGGAGGGCAAGGGTTAGGTTGGTCTATCTTGGGCCTCCCTATTGGGTGTCTCAGATTAAATATTCAGATCCACCCTACTGGCCAGGTATTGCAAGCGAGGTTACTTGGAGGTACAAATCAAACCCCTCTCAGAAAAGTGCAGCTGTGTACACTTACCATAAATGTAGATGTTAGAGTGTATTCGCAGCAGCAGTCATCACCTGTGGGGTTATCCCTGCTGTGGTAGCCCTCAGCCGGCCTGAATACCAGAGTCAATGTTTTTCTGTGTCAGCTGTTGTCGCCTGCAAACTGACGTCAGGTCATCAGTGCTATAAAGCAAGGCAGCTGATGACATTACATCAGTTTTACTTGCCCTAACCAATCAGAAGCCCCAGGAGGTAAGGCACAGAAGACATGATGGTTAACCACCCCAAGAAGCTTACGTCTCCCAAAAGAAAGATACAAGGGGGTAGGGAGGGAGGGAAACCAGGACTGCAACAGTGAATACACTCGAACATCTACATTTATGGTAAGTGTACACAACTGTACTATGTTCTTCGTGTCTCACTGTTGCAGTCATCACCTGTGGGAGGATTCCCAAAGCTGAAGAGAGGGGTGTCAGGATAGTCTAGAGACCTAAGCAGGGGTAAGGAGACCCTGCAGTACTGCAGATGCAAACCCTGCCCTAGCCTTAGAGAAAAGAGGAAGGTGGTAATGCTTTGTAAAGGTATGGACAGAGGTCCAGGTTGCAGCTTCCAAGATATCCCTAGTGAGGACTCCTCTGCGGAATGCTGTGGAAGTGGAGGCTGCCCTAGTGGAATGGGTACAAACAGACTTAAGGGGAGGTTTCCCATGAAATCTGCAGCAGAAATGGATACAGTGCGATATCCATTTAGAGATAATCTGCTTGGAGATGGGCTTCCCCTCTGCCCCTAAGGTAAAACTAATAAGTTGGTCCATTTTTCTGAAGAGTTTAGTATGGTCCAGGTAGTATCTGAGCTGCCTGTGTATATCCAGGGAGTGCAGAATGTTTCCCCCTTGTTTTGAGAGGTGGGGAAGAAGATAGGCAGATGAATGGCCTGGTTGAGAGTCACATTAGTTATCACCTTGGGCATAAAGGAGGAATTAGTCCCAAGGGACACCCTGTCTGCATGGAAAATGATGAAGGACTCAATGGCCATCAGTGTCTGAAGCTCAGAAACCATTTTTGCTGAAGGGATGGCTAGCAAAAAAAGCATTCTTCCAGGAGAGGAATTTCAGTTCTGCTGTAGCAGCAGGTTTGAAGGGGAGTAGGGTCAGTTTTTCCACAACAAAGTCAAGATCCCAGGCTGGTGTGGGAGGCCTTCTGGGAGGCCTGATATTAGAAGCCCCTCTGAAGAATTGCTTAATCAAAGGGTGAGAGAACAAGGGCTGGTCTGTGTTAAACTGAGCAGAAATGGCTGAAGCATGGATCTTAACTGAAGAGCAGGAGAGGTCACTATTAATTAATTCCACTAGAGATAGTCCAGGATGAGAGGGACAGAAGGTTGGGATGAACTGAGCACCCTGGCCTGGCACCAGAAGCAGAATCTTTTCCATTTCCCTGCATAAGATCTTCTGGTGCTTGGCCTTCTGGCCTCTGTGAGAACGTCCAGGACCTGTGTGCTTAGCAGGGGCCCTTCCCTTACCCTTGGGAGCATCAGCCATGCTGATAGCTTGAGAGTCTGCAAATCTGGGTGGACCATTTCCCCCTGCTTGAGCCAAGAGGTTTGGGATCTGGAGAAGCTGCCAGGGAGGGATGAGATGCAAGGCTGCACAGCAGGGGGTACCAATGTTGCCTGGATCAATCTGGAACAATGAGGATGGCCTTGGGCCCCTCCTCCCTGATCTTGATGAGTACCTTGGGAACAAGAGACAGAGGGGGAAAGGCATACACAAAAAGGGAGCTCCAAAGGAAGGTTAAGGCATCCACCTTCCATGCTAGGTGGTGATATTCCCTGGTGCAAAATTTCTTTAGCTGATGGTTGAGGTGTGAAGCAAAGAATCCACCTCTGGGTTTCTCCATACTCGAGTGACTTGCCTAAAGGTTTTTCTGTGGAGCTGCCATTCATGGGGGTCCACAATGTTTCCGCTTAAGTGAACTGCCAGGGTGTTGTTGATTCATGGGAGGTATTGGGCTATAAGGTGTAATCCCATAGAGGAGGCAGTCAGCCAGAGGTTCATGGCTAGCCTGCACAGGGGGTAAGATTGTGTCCCTCCCTGTTTGTTGGTTGATGTCCAACATTACTGTGGTATTGTCTGTTTTGACAAGGAAAACCCCTGGCGTGAGATGAGGCTGGAAGGATGTCCGAGCCTTCTGTACTGCAATCATTTCCTTCTGGTTAATGTGCAAGGGAAGGTGCCAGCATCCCAAAGACCGTGGGTGCACCTGCCCCCTAGGTGGGTGCCCCATGCAACATCTGAACCATCGGTGGCGAGGGTCTGGCTTGTGGAATAGTGGATGAAGGGGAGATCCTGGTTCATGGCACATGCATCTGCCCATCAGAGCAACTCTGCCCTTATACAAGGGATCAGAGGGAGAGAGGTCTCCAGAGTTTGAGAATGTTGGCACCAAAAGTTCCTTAGGTACCACTGATGTTTTCTCATATGCAGTCTGGCCAGAGGAATCAGAAGGATGCAAGAAGCCATGTAACCCAAGGCTTGCAAGAACTTCCTTGCTGTGAGGTGACTTGGGGATGCCAGCTGAATAAAGTAGTGAGGCAGGAAGCTCTACTTCTCTGGGGGTAAGAAGGCCATTTGGGATGCTGTGCCTAGCAGAGCTCCCAGGAAGATGATGCTCCTAGAGGGAGTTTGCTTTGATTTCCTCTCGTTGATGGTGAATCCCAAGGAAGTAAGAATGGTTTTGATGAAGACCAAGTCCTGCAGGAGCTTTTATTTGCTCTCTGCCTAGATGAGGCAGTCGTCCAGATAGGGATAAATCTGAAGGTTTTTCTGTCTGCAAAATGCTATGGCCGGGGCCAAACATTTGGTGAAAACTCTGGGAGAAGTAGATGAGCCAAAGGGAAGAGCAGAGAAGTGAAAGTGCTGTGAGTCTGCTCTGAAACTCAGCAATTTCCTGCAGGACACCCTTATGGGGATATGGAGGTATGCATCTTTTAGGTCCAGGGTGACTAACCAGGCATTTTTGTCAGCATAGGCAGCAGCTGTTGCAAAGTTAGCATTTTGAATTTGGGGACTACCAGGGAGGTGTTCAGAATGGATAGATCCAGGATGGGGCACAAAGTACCCTCCTTTCTGGGAACAAGGAATAGCCTGAAATAAAAACCTTTGCCTGTTTGATCTGTGGGAACAGGCTCTACTGCCACCTGGGATATGAGAGTTTGGACTTGCTTTAATGCCTCTGCCCATTGATTTGGAGGAAAGTCTAGTTACTCTTTAGGAATTGGGAGTTCATTGAAAGTGAATTTATATCCCTGAAAAATGATCTTTAAGACCCATTGGTCCTTGGTTACAGACAGCCAATTTTCTTTGCAGAGGACAACCTTCCTCCAAACTTTTGGATGAAAGGATGGCGGGGGGTAGGGAGTCTGAGAGTTTTTGCCATAGAGGGGTGTCTTAGAACTCCCCCCCTTAGAGGAGGATGTGGCCCACTGCTTGGTTCTCTGTTGTCCCTGCTGTAGGGATCTGGGTGGTCTGTCCCTGTGGTGCTTAGCTTGCCCATCTGCTAGGAGTAGGAAAGGACCAGTGCTTAAAGGGAAAGTTCCTGCTGAATCTAGGAGGTTGAACTTCAAAGAAATCTTATGGTTTGCATAGCTTTAGCTTTGTCCTACATTTTAAGCACCTCTTTTGCTTTTTCCCCAAACAAGCAGTCTTTCTCCAAAGGTGCATCAATTAACTTTGACTTGACATGATCAGGTAGAGGTTCTTCCATCAACCATGCAAGTCTCCGAATGACAGATCCAGACATTGTTGCCCTGCTAGAGGCTTGCAGTGCATCATATCCACAGTGTAAATAATGGATAGCCACTTGACAAGTGGAGTACAGTAAATCTGCTAACTCCTAAAAATTGGCACAGTCAGGAAATGTAGAAATCTTTTGTTTTAATAGTTCCAAAGTGTGCTGTTGATATTTTAACATATGGAACTGACAGTTGAGAGCTCTGATGGGTAAGGTTGCAGTGGTGTATACTTTTTTTTTTTTTTTTTTTTTACTGCATCTGTCCAGAGCACTGGCCTCTTTATCAGGAGTAGGGTTCTTTGAATAAGTAGCCCTGGCTCCTTTTGGGCCCTGTGTAATGACCTCTGGGTCTGTAGCAGGATTCCTGTACAGGTTTTTGTGAGTGTATGGTACTCTAATGCCTGTTAGGCTTACTGGGAGCTGGAGGAAGGGCATCAGGGCTAAACTTGATTCAAAGAAAACATCATCCACCACATCTAAAACAGGGGGGATGGCAAGGGGTCTGTGCTGAGGAAGGTGTATAAATTCTCTTAGCCTTTTCTTGGACTGAGGGAAATCCTGAGATTGCCATTGGGAATGCTCCCCGAGGTTATGGAGGGTATCCCCAAAGAAGTCCTCTGTTGGGGAGGCAGATGGGATGGATTCCTCTGCATCTGAATCCTCATAAGCCATAAGAGGTTGCTGATCCTCTTCCAAGTCTGAATAATCTGAGTCCTCAGAATCTTGCTCTGTCAATTCAGGAGAAGGGTGTCTTTTCCTTTTAGAAGAGGCCTGGCTGCCCCTGATAAGAGAAATAAGAACTTCCGCCATCTTAAGCATCTGGGCCTGGGGTGGAGGGGCAGGAGCAAGATGGTGGCTGTAGGAAGATTTCCTAGGGGTGGCCTGGCTTCTAGGCCTAAGAGTATTCATCAGTCTGAGATTAGCAGTAGTCAGGAAAGAAGACGACTGTTTGACTGAAATCGGTGGTGCAAAAGACATCCTCAAAAGCAGATACCTGCTTAGTGGCTCTGGACCCAACCGAGGCAGAGACAGCAAAAGGCTCTGAAGATTAAAATTTCTGCGGCATACTGGACTCCAGAAGGGCCTCGGTAGAGGCCTGCATGGCAGTTGCATCGGGCATCAGGGGCTGTGAAAGCACCTCACCGAGTTCCGGAGTGCTGATGAACCTTTTAGCGGAGGAGTCAGAAGGTTTGGCCTTGTGCATTAAAAGGGCACAGAACTGCCAGTGGGCTACATTGTGGTCTAGGCCTAAACAAGTGACACAGTAAGAATGGAAGTCTGTGTGGGACTTGGTTTCCACAGGCGAGACAATTGTTAACTTTTTTGGACTTTGGTTAGTACAAGAAAGAGATCCCCAATGGGGTACATAGCTTTAGATGTTTTCAGCTGTGATCTGAACTCTGGTAGCAACCGACCAGCACACTTATGAACTGCTTCTGCTATGGGCTCCACGTCAAGAAAGACTGGTGTAATGGCATCAGCTGCATTGCTTCATAGCACTGACAATCAGACGTCTGTCTGCAGGTGACAGCAGCTGACACAGAAAAATATTAACTCTGGTATCCAGGCCGGCTGAGGGCTACCACAGCAGGAATAACCCCACAGGTGATGAGTGCAACAGAGAAACACAAAGAACATCCCATCTTTAATTCCCAATACAGGTGACTTCCTAACGAAAATCCAGACTCTACCAAAAGGCAAATCCATACTGGTTACCATCTTTGTGGAAGAACTCTACACAGTCCTAACACACTACTATATTGAAGCAGTTGCAGAATCACTCAGAGACCACCAACCAGGCAAAGAAACAGACCTACAAATTTTGACTGCTTAACAACTTCTTAAAATTCAACATCTACTACGGGCAAAAAAAGAGGGATAGTGATGGGGCTAGCAATGGCTCCCAGCCTGGCAAACATGAAGCTAGGCAAATGGGAAAAGGAACACTTTCAGTTTCCCATTCTACCAACAGATGAAGTGCTATTATTGTTATATAGGTGATGCATTTATCATCTGGAAAAGCACGGAGGAAAACGTCAATGACTTCTTTAACTGCAATAGAAGTCCCACTCACTTCCGAAAATTCACCACCTTTTATGACAAATGGAGTACAAATGTTTTGGACCTCAAAATTACAAATCCTAAAGGACTTGCCAACTTTCCAATGAAATCTTTCAAAAACCACCAGGGTTAAGCTTTTACTGCACCTTTTAAGACAAAGGGGAACATTATTAAATCTCAGGGCCTTAGAATAGCCCAAGTATCTAAAGAACTCTTGGACTTCACAAGGATCACCACAAACCTAGAAAAAGACTTCTTGGCTAGAGGTTACACCAGAAAATTCATACACTGTACCCTGAAACCAATTACACAGTATAAGGCAATAACCCTGACTATCCAGCTCTGAACAGCCACCTCCAGGAAAGGAGAGTGAAAAAAGAACAGGAACAATGATGCACACATTGCTGACCATCACTTTCTCAGTGGACATTAAAACAATCATGAACATTTGCAATTGGGTTATGTTCACCAATAACTCCTCTCAACCACATAATGCCGAAAAAAAAAAAGATTCAGTATCGGGAAAAACAGGAACATTAGATACTACGTGGAGAGAAAGGGTCTACCTTCCACCACAAACACCAACTCCCCGAAAGGGACCTAATCCCAGCAGGCACTCCAACTGCAGATATTGTGTACTTATGAGTGGCAAATCTGTTTATTGCCTAAACATCAACCAATACTTCAAAAGCAGTGAAGCATATGACTAACTCTGAAGCTGTCATCTACAGGGCCCAATGCACCCAATGCCCTGGCTTCTACAATGAGAAGACTAAGAACAAACTGAAAACAAGGACAGCATGCCACCTCACAGATATAAGGTACAGGAATCAAAACAATGCTCTTGCCAGACATACTCGAGAGACCTGGACATAATTCATTCCTATTCCACATAGTAGGCAGGCTGGTAAAGGATGAAATACAAGGACCGCTCAACAATCTTTTTGAAAGATAAGAACTCTATGGGCAGCTCAGACTCTAAGCCTGTAAGGCTCCCCGTCTGAACACACATCTCTATCTCAAGTGGGCTTAACCTTAGGAGGTTACATCACCACAGGTACCAAGTCTGGACACCAACATACAAGGCATCCAATGTTTACTGGGCTTAAAGTTTAAATTATTTTTACATTCCTTATAGTTTTTACATCTCTTATAGACACTCAGAAAAATTATGAGGAATTGATTGTTTTACATTCATTGGTCTAAGGTTTTAATTCATTTGAATTTTTATTCTTAATTTCTATTAGGTTTTCTGGACACCAACACATGACATCTGATGGTTACTGGTCTTCACTGAAGTTTAATCTTTTTATGTTCCTTTCAGTTTTATTGCAGTACTTAGAAAAGCATGATGACCCGATTGCTCAATGCGGATTTGTTACTCGAAGTTGTTTATTGTTTTGCTTAGTATTTTACACATACATGCCTCAAGGCCACACTAAAAGCATTTTAAAGTTGCTTTGGACAAGTATACGATTTCATTTTTTTCCATATTGGGCTTTCCTTTACTTATTCTACATGCACCACCACTCAGTACCCAACTCACTCCCCCCACCACTCTTGGGAATCCTGCCAATCTGCATAGAAATTCCTTCAATCCCTCATGGACTGACTGCCTCATCCACCATCATCCATATCGTCATTTTTATTAGGTTTTTTCACTTCATTCAGAAATGTATTACAATATCCCACTGTTTCACTTGTTATTTGCTAGGTGAATAAACACCTATGACAAAGGTCTATTTCTAAAAAACCTTGGTAGAGATATTTATATACATAATGTTTTTTTTCATTTCTCTCTTCTAGACTTAGGCAGGTCTAACGAAGTGCAAGCAAGAGAGTTGTACATGAGGTTAAGCAAACCATATAAGGTTTTTGAAAAATTATTTTCTTATAAGATTGCAAAAGTGCCTCATAGAAATTTGACAATATTATCCAGGCCTATATGCTGATAGGTCCATTCACGGTAACACCAGCTTTCTTAATCATTGTCTGGTTCCACTTCTTAAAATCTATTTCAGGCATTAATTTAATGTGCATGCAATGCCACTAGTCGTAGTACCTCGCTGACCTCATTGATAAATTTGCACCCCCCCCCCTTTTTTAATGGCCACCTTTCTTTCACCAAAGAGTTCCTAAAAAAACTCCTACAGCAGTAAAACAAAAGATTTAATCCGAGACCCCAATCAGGAGGCCACAAGATAGCAGACAAACCTAATCCTCACCCTCCACACAAAAGTAATCATTGATTGAACCAAGTCAACAAATAAAGGCTCCATCCAGCTCTAACCTCCAATCAAATTCCAAACAGCCTATCCCAGAGAAAGCCCACCAATGGTCAATAGGCCCATCCCACTAACACTTCAATTAGAAAACAAGATAATACTAAGTTAGGGGATATATTGGCCGAACAGCTTTTTGCATAATATATGATAACACGCATGTATTTTGCTGAAATAGAACTACAGCTCTTATCTGCCTAAACTGAGATATTACCAGAAATGTTCCTATATTTACTTACTTTGGCATTTAACTAAACAAAGAGTTTGCACAGATACAACTCAGTTATTTCGGGAACCCTCGGACGATTGGAAGCGGGAATTTTACTACTATAAATTTTATTTGGCTTCATAGTAGTTACAGCTAATATACACAGCTCAGAATTTTGGAACCTGACCCTCAGTTGGAGGACAAAGACCAACTGCATCATACAGCAACTGCTTGTTGTGCAGCTAAACCTTAATAGAACTTTGTTTTTAATTAATGTAATGACATCATTGTTATATTTGCTTTTTACATTTGCAACCTGCATCTAATTTTTCTGTGTGTCAACATTGTTTTTAATTTGTTTTTGTATGCAATATTGTTGAGCTTTTCTCCCCAGGCCTCCACTGAAAATGGGCTCATTCTAGTCCCACTGGACTTTCCTGGTCAACAAATGCAATAAATAAATAAATAGCATACTAGTGTATGCCATTTCATTTTCTTCTTATTCAATGAAGACTTGGGAAGAGAGCTTAGATGTTTCTCTACACACACACACACACACACACACCCTAGTATGGAGCCCTTAAGGTAATCTACACCTACATGGACAACCTATGACAATTTTAGTACAGTGAAGGTCTTTGTAATGTCCTTAATCCTCACACCAGAGAGGGCTTACTGCATCCTCCTTGTTCAGTCTAGTAAGGGTAGGTCAATGTGCCCAACTATGGAATCAATAAGTAGGACCTTATTTATTTATGTTATGGTCAGCAAGTAAGTGGACTGGTCCCACTGACCCCTTTTCTGCCCAAACCCAAGCTCAAAGAGCAGAACACATCCATTTTTCAATCAACAATATTACATATAAAATGAGTACATAGTAAAAGTTAGAACATAAGACTGGTTGCAGACTGGATTGTGCATTGAGAAAAAATTTAAACAAAACTACCTTCTCAGCCTTTTACAGCACAAAATCTGGACAGAGCCATAAATAATGGGGGAAGAAAGGACAAAAAACAGGGACAATTTTCAAATATTGGTCTTACAAACTTAGAAAGTTAATAAAATAGCAAGTATTGCATTACCATGAATTTTCTGAAAGGTATGAAGTCTGAAATGCAATTTTGTCCCTTCAGTCTTCAATGATTTGCCAGAAAACCACAATTTTCTAAAAGTAGACAAACTGAGGCAAAAATCTGTACATTATGCGAAAATCTGAAGAGTTGAGAGGTATGCACAAAATGCAAACTAATTGTATAAAATATAGCACAATCATATCTAAATCCTATGTGTGTGTGTGTGTGTGTGTGTGTGTGTGTGTGTGTGTGTGTGTGTGTGTGTGTGTGTGTGTGTGTGTGTGTGTGTGAAATATTCTCTTATAAGATGCCACATTAAGAAAAGTTTCTATTCATGATATGGGATGTTACCTATCCAATGTTATGGTAGCAGTTGCAGGTAGATTCAATTAACCTCATTACAGCAGAGTGACGCAGTTACAGCCTACTGACACCTCAGGGTACGAAATATTGCTTGTTCATTTGTATTAATTCCAAAAGCTTGCTACATATAAAGCAGCAAGATTTTATTTTAAAGTTAACACAATGGCAAACATAACCATACTGATATTTGACCTTGTATAATATTGCAGGGAAAGATACAAGTTGTTTATATTGTCATAAATTTCATTTTAAATATCTCGACAACCAAGTAGACAGAACTGTTTAGCCTTGTATGATACACCTCAGCCTCATTAATAAACTGCTGCTGACAAGTACTGTGTAATTTTAGTGGTTCAAGATATATTAAGCTGTTTACAAAAATATTACAAACTTAATACGGATTGTGTTTACTGGGATTTATAAAATCACTAAGACTGTGAACCTATAAATCACCAGTTTAAAAATACTTTGTGCAACAGAGTTTTAGATTTATACTTTAGTAAAAGTTACGGTTTCAGAGATGTGAACAGTTGCTTGAAATTTGAGGATATTCTTTCAAGCAGCTTAGTCTCTGCCCTTTGGAAGTTGCAGGGCAAACTTCCATAGCTCCATCGAAGGGAATGAGTTAAGAGATGTTCTTTAAGTGCACCTTCAAAGCTTTTAATGGTTTCTAAGTTTTTCATGCCTGTAGGCAAGATGGCACCAGGTAGCAGATCCCAATTTAGAGATGTCCGTCTCGCCCCCAAGTTTTAAATGGAGGGCATACTAGAGTACAACGTTTGTCCTGTGTACTTCTAAGTACATATGGTCCATCTTGTAAAGGTAGCTTCACTCTTAAAGGGATGTAGTTTCCACATTTTAATATCTTGTAAATTAGACTACTCTGAAGAAAAGTGACCTTATGAGGCACTGAAAGCAGTTTGGAATTTTCTTAGAAATTGCAATGGAGATTATTGGGATCTGCTAATAGAATAAGTGTGCAGATGTTATTCTCAGAAGTCTGTATTCTGTTGAATGCATAGTGAGAAGACCATTTTTAGCAATGACCTGCTAGCAGCAGATGAATGGAGGTGACCAAGCTTGTAAACTAATGTTATCTGGGCAGACTTGGTTACACAATTTATTCATTTATTTGTAGTTTGTTTACCAGGGTGGTCCATTGGGCCTTGAGGAGCCCATTTTCAATGGAGTCCTGGGGAGAAAAGCTCCAAAGATGCAACTAGTTATAATAACAGTATTACAAAAAAATACAACTAGTTATAATAACAGTATTACAAAAAATATTAAAACTAATTCTAAGTTACACAGAGTACTAAGAAGACATAACTGTGAATGTACTAGATACTGATGCAGAGGTTAAGAGAATTTAGAAAATAAAATGTCAGAGTAGATAAATTATCAGAGTTTTAACAATGAACGATAACAAGGTAGATGCAGTATCCCAGTGTTAAATGTCAGAGTAGAAAGGTATCACAGTTTTAGCAACAGTCAAATGTCAGGGTAGAAAAAGAATCACTGTGTTAATAATTGAGTTTGTTCCAGTTGTAAAAGGTAATGCAAAGTACCCCAATATAAATGTTTTAAGGAGGAATAAAGAGAGACAGTTTCTAAGAAGGTGTCAGCAGAAGTGTTTGAAGTAGGAAGGGATTATTGATAGAGATATTCTGTAGGATGAGAGCGAGAGCATTCCCACAGTGATGTTAGGTGAGAGTGGAGAAGGGATTTAAAGACAGAGAGGCTACTGGTGGTACAGATGAGAGGTGGGAGGGAGTTCCAGTGGCGTGCAAGGCAGAAGGAAAGAAGATGTTTGCTAGGTGGGCGGGGGGGGGGGGTTTATGCAGTTCAATTAGATTTTGTTGGTTGGATCGTAGGCATCTGTTAGGAAGATGCATTTTAAAGGTTGAGGCGAGAGAGGGGCAGAGAGAAGCATTAAATATAAGTTTATGTGCTTGGATGAGTTGTGTATAGATGAGATAATTGGGGAGTTCAAGCCATTTCAGTTGGTGTAGGGAGGTACAGTGATGGGTGTTGGATCTGTGGCCAGTTGCGAATTTTGCGATCTTATAGTAACAGGAGGAGAGTTTAGATTTGAGGGAGGAGTGCAGGTTGGTAAGGATAGAGGCTCGATATAGTAGGGATGGGGTTAGGTAAGTGTTACCAAGAGTGAGCCTGGTGGGGGGGAAGAGATAAATTGGTAATGGCGGTAAAGCATGCCTAATTTTTTGTGAGTTTTTTTGATATTTGCCTGCAAATGGTTGTCAAACTTTAGTTGGTCATCAATTAGGATACCTAAGAGTTTGTCAGTAGAGACAGTTTCAAGAGAAGTGTTATCTTTGCTGGTAATAAGGAAAGAGTGTTTATCTAGGGTAATGCTTCTGAAGGGGGAAAATAAAATTACTTTAGTCTTATTAGCATTTAGTGCTAAATGGTTCTGGAGCATCCGTAGCTCTGTAGCAGACAATGCTTCTTGGGTAAGTTTCATTAGTGTAGATGAGCAGGAGGAAGAGCAGATTATTGTTGAATCATCTGCGTATTGAACAAGTTTAGAGTGAGGGATGGCCTGGTGGAAGTCATTGATGAAGATGTTAAATAGAAGGGGTCCTAGAATTGAGCCTTGGGGTACACCAGTGGCTGTGAATTGGAAAGGGGAAATAGCTTTTTTCCACTTGACTGCTTGTTGCCTATCTGATAAGTAGCTGGTGAACCAGTTAATAGAGGAGTGGGATAAGTGTAGTTTGGAGAGCTTAGTAAGAAGAAGGTTATGAGAGATGGTGTTGAATGCTTTAGAGAGATCTAGGAGGAGGGTGGAAACTATGAGACCAGAGTCACGGGCCTTGTTTACAGTTTCAAGGAAGGAGAGGAGAGCTGTGGTAGTACTATGGCCAGGACAGAATCCATGCTGAGTGGAAGTTAGTAGGTTATTATTGATGAGGTAGGGTAGGAGTTATAGGTGGAAACATTTTTCGAGAATTATAGGATAGCGATGGGACGGAAGTTGGAGATGTCATTATTATTGCCACCTTTGTGGAGTGGAATAATGTAGGCCTTTCCAAATCTGGGGAACATGGCATTCAGAAATAGATCGATTTATTAGGATGCTGATAGGGTAGGCTATGGCTTCTGCAGCGGTTTTTAGGAAGAAGGAGGGTATTTCATCGGGAGCATTAGAACATGGTTTTAGTTTTTGAAGAAGTTTTTTTTATAGTAAAGATGGGAATAGGGTTTGTGGTGAAGTGAGGAGATTGGGGGGTATTGAAGTTTTGAGAGAAGGGGTTCTGAGGAGGTTGCTGGGGGGCTGGTAGTTTTGTGGTAAAGGATGATGTTAATTTAGAGATGGAGTCAATAAAGAATGAGTTAAATTGGGTAGCTAGATCTGAGTCTGAGGCATTTGGGTTAGGGCATGGGTTTTCTTTTCTACCTGATAGTTTGAGAGTGGTAAAGGTTAGGATTGAGTGTTAGACCTAGATACCCTTGTTCAGTGCATTAGGTATTCTGTTCCCATTAAGATCTGTTAAAAGAATGGGAGAAGGAACTGTGGGTAATTTCTTGGCAAAGCCCAAGACAATGACATTGGTTTTCTTAAGGTTCTTAGTCGTTTGTTTTACTAGTGGACCAGGTGAAGAACTGTTTGAAATTGGCCTTGTACTTTGTCTGCAGATCACAGTGGCTAGTACTGGGTTACAGGCGCAGCACATCATCTGCACACATTGATTTACGATTTGTTAATTCTAGAGGGAGATCCTTGGAGAGATCAGGAGCTGTCACCATGTGACACTGCAAGCCTATTGGACCTTGTGGAAGGATGCTTGCAGTTTTGTTGATTTATAAAAGATGTGTGGGAATAGGAATGCATGTATGTGATTATAGACAACAGTCCCTCAGTGTCTGAGGTTTTGCTACGTCAGAGCCTGGATGGATGATTTTTTATTTTTTTTTTAATCCAAGACTGCACATGTTGCTGAACTGCTATACTAATGTATTATTGGCAATAATAGGTGTTATAAAGAGGTGAGCCTCCAAGCTAAATATTTATCTCTCTGGCATTAATAATCAGAGGAGTTCATAAGGAAGAGACCTCAGTAAATAAAGAAATTGCTACACTACCTTAAAAATTTCCTAGCACTAAAACTAGCAATAAAAGAGGCATGAGCAAATGCAGTGTGATGACTGGACAATTACTGTCTTATTGGAGGAATTAGGCAAGGGTAGCCAAGAATGAGAAACATCTGATTTTCTTATTGGCTACTACTAAATTACTGCTAGTCTCACAGGTGCCAAGAGGCACTAGGAGTGTTACTCTGCTCTAATCTCTTAGGCTAGCTGGTGCTTTATATCAGGTTGTTGTGGCCATATCTGCATGTCTACAGCGAACTAAAACTGACCACTTTTGGCCTACCCTTCCAAGTCCTTACTTGGCTTCTTCTACCATTCTTCAAGATTTATTCATGTCAAATGAGTAAACAAAGAAGCCATCACCATCGTCAAATAAATAATGTAAATGACAGACAAAATCAGGGGCAGGGGCACAATCGTTTAGCCTAGGGGGGAAACACCAGGAGCCACACCCTTCATATACAATTGTAATGGATCTGCTTATGGTCAGTTAAATCCTATTTGCTACAATCCTATTATCTCAATGCTGATCATTTGAAAACTACATTTTAGTCATCAGCAACTTTCTTTTTTTGAATGGAGGGTCCCAACATAGCAACTTTGCTCCCCTCACCGCAAATCCTTATACTGACACTGAGGTTGCACCAACTGTAGACATCAGACTTGTGTATTCGAGTCTCTTGCAGTTAAATAAGCAAATGAGAAATGAGCAGCTGGACTGCAACTGTGTCAAAGGCAACCATTATTTCTCCAGGACTACACAACCATATCTAAATGGTCAAATCTTTTTTGTAAATGCTGCAAATGATGTGAGGTGACAGCAAAATCCTTCTCTCATTCATACTGGCTCTGACCATCTCCACTTTTTCCATGACCATGTCTCATTTATACACTCATTTTTTTCAATGGACACCCCCACTGCCAGCTATCAGAACTCCTCAAACCAATGGCCATTTATTCCCCATAATATGACTGCTTTTCAATATTTTCTTGATATTACTGTACAGAAAAAAACAATTAGGTGGGTTTGATACTATGCTATATAAAAAGGAAGTATAATGCAACACATTTACACAGGACTAGCATGCACCCTCCATTTATATTTAAGATCATTGTTGAAAATCAGATGCTAGGGATCGCTAGACATAATACACAGGATGCTACTATGCATATCCTGATCTAGTTATCACAAGATTTTATGAAAAGGGGCTATGATTCAGCTAGGACCAAGGACATACAACTTAATATCAGTGTTAAATGCAATTCACATGCTAGACTGACTTTTTCAGAGGAATTGCCTGTGGCACAGAGCTGAATGAAGAGTCATTCATAGACGTATGTTATAACGCAAATACAGAGGCAATAAAGAGCACAATTAGGAAATATTGGCTCCTTGTAAATCAAATACCCGAACTTAAGAATGGTGTGGGCATTAACTTCTATTTGGATACAAATAATGTAACAACCTGAACAAACTATGCTGCAAGAAACAAATCTAAGACTACAAATATTGCACGTTGTCATAAGCAAGCTAACTCATTACAGCAGTGTGCGCTTCCAGGCATTTCTGCAGTTATCTCCTACTGTACCTCTAGGCTTCCATTATTGCTTTTTCATACTTGCATTAATAATTCCAAAACCGTGCACCATACAAGGTATCAGAATACTTTATCTTGAAGCATACACAATGGCATAAACAATTGTAGTGACATTTGACCTCTGTCAATGAGTATTTGTTAGAACTGTAAGGTGATAATTTTTCAAAGACTCATGCCACACCCACTGGGAGTTACAGATACACGCTCATAACAGCTGTACTGGAGGGAATGAGTCAAATGCCACAATTGTATTTACTGCATACATATTTATACACAAAACCTATCCTACACCCAGTACATGGCAACCTTTTTACTTTAAGAGCATACAGAAACTGCAACACTGGGAATCCTGTCTATTTGGCTAAATGTTTCAAATGTGATGCATATTATGTTGATAAAATAGAAAATTTAAAGAGCATATAGGGAATTATTTGCCTGATATAGGTAGAAAGGTGCAAAGTAACATTGCACATTTATAATACTGATGAAACCCCATCATTTTAAATTTATGATTTTACAAGTAATACACAAACCTATTAGAGGAGGTGATTTTAATAAGTCTCACAGAAAAGGAAGAGTTGAAATGGATATTACATTTGAGCTCAAATGCCACCAGGATTAAATAGTAGCATTAGCACCAAACCCATTTTGAAAGAAGTACATAATCAGGTTAAATAAGTATGTTTCTTTAAAATGGGATTATTATACATAAATCAGTTTTACTTATGTGATTAACTGTTTTATAAGAGGTGTTTTTTCAGGAATGATTTTATGCCTGATGAAGCTTTCTGCAAAAGTATCTGAAATACTAGTGTTAGAGTTTTAACCATTGTAGGGCACTTTGGTTATTCAGCCTTAACTCCATCAAGTGATGAAATCAACTTTTGCATCACCACAAAATGACTGCATATGACCATTCGTTGAAATGGCTTGGACAGAAAAACCCAGCCCCCCCCCCCCCCCAAGTAGCCTGCTGTCAAGAAACCTGTCCCACACTCATCCCATAGGGAGGTTGGTCAGCAGAAGGGGATGATTTATCATAACCTGTCCTCCCAACTGAATGTGCCAAGTTAAGCACTGTGTTACCCACCCCCACCCAAGTTTCAGCTTACCAAGCTGCTAATTGGTTACCAGGATCAGTTAGGGCTTTATACCGCTGACCACAAAGCTGGAGTCGCAAACTATTTGTTTACTGGGTAAGTGGACTGTTCTACTGGTCCTTTTCAACCATGACCTGACCTCAAAGAGCAGAAACTACAATAATGGTCTTTCAATCAATAATATATACAAAATGAGTGCATGGCAAAATTTAGAACATAGCAAAATTGAATGCATAATATTAAAACCTTCCCCCTTTAGTCTTCCTAGACCAACATTTACTCTGTGCTGGTTGTCTCACCCCCTGCCATACACCCTACACTTCTACCATCCATGTTGTGCTTTCTACAAAGGGTCTATATTACCACATCGAAAAAGTCACTAATCGAACGGCTTTATAACAGAAAATGAAGATGAAAGAAGTGTGTATTATGAGATCACAATACAGTGAAGATCAGAAAATTTGCCTTTTCTTCACTGTAGTGAAATCTGACTCGGTATATATAATTAGTGGGGGTGCAGGGGCAAAGCCCCCCACATAAGTGAGTTCTATTAACTGCATTTTCAGTTATAAAGCTGTTCGATTAGCATACTTTTCGATGTGGAAATCTAGACCCTTCTACAAGACTGGTTTCATTTTTGTCTCATTTATCCTCCACCCCTCCCACGTGACTGACCACCCTTCCCACGTCTCCTTTACTTTCCTTGTAATGTTGGCTCCTTCATGGTCACTACTGTCTCACTCATCCCTTCATTGCTGGGCACTGCTTTATTTGCCTGTCTTTCTACCTTGTCTTTCACTACTGCATCTCCCACCACATTTCTTTATTAGTTTACTTCGTTCCACACAGCTTCAGCCATACATGCACATGGATTTATTTGTATTGTTGACTCCTAGGTCAGAAATGTGTTAAAAGCTTTCCTTCCATCTCAATGGATTTGGTTACCTTAAGCAGCAAAGATATTTTAATTGGAGTATCACATTGCTCGGATTATTAGTACAGACTATAGTCTTAAATACAACTTTCCAGGACTCCTTGCTACTTGTCTGAGATACGTTTCACTGTTTTATTTTGAAGTTTAATCAGGGCTAAGGCCCCCCACATCTCCTACCCCTCCGTATCTTGAAGTCTTGGTTTCCTGCACCCCACTGTAGACAGATAGCTCCCTTTTCAGCAACCCTATTCCACGCTCTAGCTCATTAGTTCATTATCCAATACTGCAAGTTGGAAAATAACTTTTCATACCTGGACATCAAATGTGCATGTTATATTTTAACAAATTTGAAGCTCTTTACGATCATAGGTTACTAGGCTAGAGATCCTAGACCCATTACAAGTTAATACTAAGCTAACTGCCCTTTTAAGCCTAGCCAATTACCCCACCTGAGAATCAAACCCTGCACTATATGTTTGTAAGGCAAACACCTTAACCATTATAATCCCAAGTATCCTCATTTGTTCTTTCTGGATAGTTTGCAGAATGAATTTATGAACAGAGCAGGTCTGTGATCATCACTGGCTACCCCTGTACATGAGGGACATTGGGTGCCACCCCAGGGATTTGCCATCTCTCATCCAGTTATCTAGGTTGCATTTGATTAAGGTCAGTGAAGAGTTCTGTTTTATGTGAATAGGAAGTCTATTCCAGAGAAGCACAATCTCTGGAAGATGCATCTGTCTCTCCAGCATATTCTATTAATGTCACAGGTTAGGTTAAGATCCTTAGAGTGAGAAACTCTTGTCCCATTTGACTTGCGGATGTGCAGCATTTCCATTAGGACAGGGTTGGAGATTGCCTTATAGGCCAGGTACAAGTTGCCTCTCAGCAGCCTATAAGATACAAAGTAAAGTGACAGGGCTTTCAGCCTGTCCATGTAGGTCATAGCTTGAAGTCCCTGTATTTTCTTAGTGAGAAACCTCGGAGGTCTCTCCAGCTGCTGCAGGTGTCTCGTAAGGTACATGCAAAAGGGTGCATTATACTCTATCAGTGGTCTGATGAGGGTAGAGTACAGTGGAGTTGTAACATCTTTTGACCTGGAAGCTATGCTCTTGCTTATGAGGTAGGCTCTCCTTACCACTGTGGAAACTTGGTAGTCAAAGTTCAGATTGCTATAAACCTGTGTTCCCAAGTTTTACACAACTGGGTTGGAACTCATGGGGGTGCTGTCGATACTGTAATTTGTGGGGAAATTTATTTTGCCAAAGGGAATCACTTTTTGCATTTAGTTTTAGTTTTAGACCATGGCTTTGGCACCATTCATTTGTGCTAACCATTTTTGTAATATGGTGACATTATTAGGGAACTCAATGATTGCTCCCAGTTTGTAGTCAGTGAACTTGGTAAGCCAGAGATCATCTACTTTGGCCTGGACTTCTGAGAAAGATTCCAAACAGTAAGGGCCTAGCACAGACCCCTGTGGTACTCCACTGGTGACAGGTCTACTGGCTGAGGTGGAGTCACCAATTTTGACTGTGTTCTATCGGTGAGCCACTTGGCTACCCGTCTCGTAATCTAAGGGTTAATCCCCAGCTGGGAGAATTCCTCAGTGATATCAGAGTGGGGGAATTGTGTCAAATACCTTGGCAATGTCAAGATAGGCTGTGTGCACAGTCTTACCTTCATCCATGGCTTTGGTGATATTCTCGAAGTCTACCAGGTTTAATAAGCATGATCTCCCCTTAATGAAGCCAAACTGAACTGGGTGTAGTGTTTGAAGGTTGCCTATGTCCTTGTTGATAAGGTCCTTAATTCTTTCCATGGCCTTGCAAATGAGGCTGGTTAAACTAGGTCTGCAGTTCCCAGAGTCAGCTGATGGCCACCATTGTGCACGGGGATTACTGCTGCTATGATTAAAAGACTGCCAAGTAGGTCCACTAGGTCTTGTTTTAGATTTAGCAAACAACCTGGGATATTAGCTTGTACCATTGAGGCCATGTTTTTGGCTTTGGAAAGTGTAGAGATTACCTGTTCTCTAGAGATACTAGGCAGAGGACTGGTGTCAAGTTTCTATGGGATATGGTAGGTGGGAATAGAGGGGTGAAGTTTGCACTGAATCTGTCAGCTAGCAGGTTGGTGATATCTTCCGGTGCATTACAAGTGATCCAATCTACAAATTAGTTTGGGACACAGCGGGGCATTCCCTTTTAGACTTTGCATGTAGATAAACAGTGCCTTGTTATTATCCTTGGCTAGGGGATACGATTTTAGTTTTGTAATTTGCTTTAGAAGACATTACAAGATTGATTTTCTTGTTTAGGCTTAGGAGGAAACATCCTCTGCAGAGTGATATCCCTCTTGCTTTTGGACAACAGTTTCTTTCTCTTGTTATATAAAATAGGCAAGTCCACCATGGTTTTGATCTGGTCCGGTACAGCAGAGCATATGCAGTTGCTTAAGTGTTTGTACAGATCATTTACATACAATTCTGTATAATGATCATTTATGTGTATGATTGCGGGTGGTATGAAGCTTTTTATACCACCAATTAGTAGGCTGTAGTTAGCTTTGGTAAAGTTTTTATAATTTTTGTTCCTGTGAAAGTGTCAGTTCCAGTAGTCACTTCAAATGAAACTGGTTTGTGGTCTGACAAAACCAAGGAAGGCATCACACATGAGGAAGTACAGTGAGCCACCATTTTGGTGAGTACTGTGTCCAGAACATTAGAGCCCCTTGTTGGGGTGTACACTATTCCAGAGCATTTGTGTTGAAGTCCAGGAGCCTCTGGGCAAGTGTGTTTTTGCTTGTGTATATCCCTCAGTCTATGGAAGGATAGTTGAAATCTCCCATGACTAAGGTGTTGGGCTGTATGGTGAGGGATTACAGTAAACCGAGGTAGGCAGTTTGCTTATCCTGGTTCTTGGTGGGGGATCTATAGCTAGCAATGATATGGAATGGTACTTTCCAGATAGTTAAGTGGACATGGACCAGTCTCAAAGTGCATTTGTTTTTTAATGAAGATTGATAGACCACCTTTGCTTCCCTCATGCTCATTTTGATGTCTGAGCATGTAGAAGGCATTGTAGCCTTGCACAGCTGGGATGCTCTCAACAGCCTTGAACCATGTCTCTAATGGAACAAATGTCAGCACCCTCCAAGGTAAGGAGTGCAGCTTCATGTTTAAACTCCTACTATTAAGCAGCACAGCCCTGCGTTTGTGTCAATTAGATTTTGTTACGTTGGAAAATTTGTTGTTTTTACATTGCCTAAAAAGGCACAATGGGGGAAAGCAAGGGTATTTGTCAGTATCCAAAAGCCTAGGGGGGACAGGTGCAGACAATATCTAGCAAAGCATCAAGGTCTACCTACTATATTCTCCCAGGCTGATAGATGCTGGCTCCTCCTGGACTGACACCAGAAGCCAAACCTATTGTTGAAGTCAACTAATTTTTGTTTATATTATGGTGTCATCCTGGGTAAGGGAAGGGTACTGCTTAGGGCTAGTGACATATCTGTCTAGGAAACGAGAGAGTTACATTATGTGTCTCTCCATTTAAGCCCAGAGATGTACATCTCAAGTCACTCTCCAACATGTATTATGAGAGTGAAGTAAAAAATGAAGTAAAAAATCATTGACCACTGTGTAGGTAGAAACGGCAATAAGGCACAGACCAGGAACTTGAAGCAGAAAGAAATAAATTCTTTCTGCTTCAAGTTCCTGGTCTGTGCCTTATTGCCGTTTCTACCTACACAGTGGTCGATGATTTTTTACTATGTATTATGAGAGTCTCAACAATTTTTTGAGTAAATGCATTATTTGTTGGATCCTGGCACCTGATAGGCAGCAGACCGTGACCTTGTCCAGTTTAGTGAGGGGGACATCTGGTGTCTCACTATAGAGGTGCCTTTGGCCAAGACATTTGGTGTGTTTTGCATTAGGGGCTTATTTGTAGAGACAGGTGTTTGTGCCAATATGTATAATTAATGGTTTGTTTTTGTTTAGTGGTAAGTCTGGGTGGTGTGTGTTTGGGAGATCTCTGTTCTTTTGGTAGGCTTTAAGTGGGTTTATGTGTCATAGCCTTGTTTTGTGAGAAGTGAAATGTGTGTCACCCTGTTTGATGTCCAGTTTTTTTACTTGAAAGAATCAACTCCAATTCCGCAGTGTATTTTTATTTCTGACAGGGTATTAGTTTGCTTTAGGAGTAAATGTCAGTATACATGAAGCAATTGATACATTGCCTTAAAATGCCTATATCAATCAAGCTGGCAGGAGAAATGATAGGAAATTGCCTATCCATTGTAGCAGGATTTTTTCTGAATGTTGCATTTGGGAAGAAAGTGGGCTAGCTGGACTTAAGGTTTTGGCTTAACTAGTGGGTTATTTTGACTTGCAGTAGCAAAGGTTGTGAGTGCATAGTAGGTTGTGGTTAAGTGTGAGAACACTGCTTAGAGTGCAACTGAGTTGCCCCTTGCTCAGCAGGGAAGCTTGGGATATTCTATTGGATGGTCTCTAGGGAAATATGTCCCCAAGTATTTCCATCTATACAGGGCACTGCTAAACCCAGTTGCACAGTGTGCAGTTACAAGCAAATGTGAGGCTTGTATACAGACTATTTTAAAGATTTTAAACACAACCACCAATGGGAAAACCCCAAAATGAACTTTTTCCAGCAATCCTCAACTCAGATGGGTCCTGAGCTACCCACTTCTGCCAGGGAAGCCCTCTTAATGCAAAATAGCTGGTTTAAGAGCACATTGATACCAAACAGTCTAGATTCAGCAAGTCTGAATCAAACCTATGCTATGTAAAGCAAGGAAAACATTTCTAGATGGGAAGGAATAGGAAATAGTCACACAAAGGACAGAGTGACAGTGTTCAGCAGTACATCACTAGATGACCTACAGCTGTACCACATTCCACAGAAACGGGGAAACTCCTCGAGCAGCCATGAACAGTGGGAGACCATGGAGTGCACCTCCAGAGGATTAACAGTGGAAAAGTCTGCCTACATGCAAGAACAGGGAAACATGCAAATGCAAGGCTTGTATACCAGCAGGATGAATAAGTTCTACAAAGTCAAACCCTCAGGTCAATCAGGTAAAAGCACACAACGCTTTGACCAGTAGTTTCCAACTTGGATGGGTTGAATTTAGCTATCTGCTCCCACCAGAAAGCAAAAGAACCCCCCTAATTTTAAAATGATCTGGTTTTGACCTCCCACCAGAAAGCAAAAGAACCCCCCCTAATTTTAAAATTATCTGGTTTTGAGCTCAAGTGCAGTAACACCTTGTCTTCTGACAATTTAATTTCATCCACATTTCTTTCAGGTCCTGTTGATTTCCTGGTTGCCCACCCCTTTTAACTATTCTTCTCAAGCCTAATACATCCCTCAACAGATGGACTTCAGTTTTACAGCCCAAACATAAGCTGGTGGGAAATTGGACACCAACAGTGGCAAATCATGACATGCAATACCATTTTAACCACCTTCTGTCCATCCCATCTGCAACATACAGCAGATATAATATATGCTTTATCCTGCTGTGCACAAGCCAATAAAATTATACCAATCAACTGTCTCAGCAACTGCAGTTACTGTCAGACCTAGGATTTTGTAGCACCCCATACCACTGCACCTTGTATTGCTACTATAGTAAAGCACACATCTTAAGGTTTTAGCTTTTTTTCTTCGCACATAAGGTTTTCAGACTCCCAAGCCCACCACTAAACTGAGCTTGCCAGTTACAGATTGATGTATTGCTTTAGTTTCAATGGCAACATTTTTTCAAAATTTTCATGACTAGGGTATTTATTTTCATGCTTTGAAATTAAGAGTACATCTGATGTCAGAGAAGCATATTGCATGCTAAGTGTAGTAGACTATTTGAGAAGAGCAGTTCATTAATCCTGACGTTTTATTTGTGGTGACCAGTTCTGTCCCATTAGCCTATTTTCAGAATACACCTGAAGTGATATTACAGAGTAGTTGGAATTCGGCCAAGACATCATGGATATTCACCTACTCTTCTATCCATGCCATTGTATCTTTAGATCGACATGATCTACCATCTACTCAGTCAGAAAAAAAACCTTAGTGTAATGTCTCATCCAAAGGATGGGACTTCAGAAGTGCAATACACCATTTCTACCACACTAAAGGGGCAATACTGACAAAATAAAAGCACCTGATGGGTGAACAGAACTTGCACAACCTTCTGCTCTTCCCAGATTCACAGGTTTGTGTGCGACATGTTCAGCCACTGGCATGCCATTCCTAGCAGCATCCAATTCAGTGTTCCAGGTGGACAGACGTCATACTCCTTTCCAGTGATTCACAGTTTGTCATTTGCTGGTACATTGTATTAAGCACGACATGGCGCCAGTTCTGGAAGAACTTCTGAATCATTGAGGAATCTTGGTGCTGACTTTTACACAATTTTTCTGCTTTTGATTATGATGAGCAGAAAGTTTTGTAGGTTACCAGCATGGTATGTACATTAATTTCATGATAGGTTGGGACAATTCTGTTGTAACTGAAATCTGTGCACTTGTAGCAGGGTGCCTACAAATCAGCTTGCATTTATTTTGTCTAAAGATGTGTTCATATTTACCAAGAACAGATGCCTCCACACTACTGTTAAGATGCAGTTTTAGCTCAGCTTTTCAGATACTGCCAGTCCAGAAAACCATTGAAATTTGTGTGTCTGGCATTGACAAAGAATGAGACTGTCCTTAGAAATGTTGAGCAGAATTATTTGCATAGTGTTAGACCATCATCCTTTTCCCCAGATATTTTTGCCTTTTTCAACATTACTATGTATTAACTCACCACATTCAGGGCACATGTGGCAATAAAATATCCTTTTTCCTTGCTTTTTTTGTTCTCTCCAAATCAATGTACTCCCGGCATCCTTGTTTTCCACATGAATTTTGTATTTTTTTTTAGAGCCAGTGCTTGAATACTGAGGTACTTTACCACAATACTACTTCAATTGTTCTATTTATGATATTCAAAATCTGTCCTGCACTGCAAGTCCACACAGTAACAGCTTACTTTGTAGTAGAGATGTTTGCAGAGCAGAACAATGATGGCCACTCAAAATGTGCAAATTCAACAATTCGGTTTCTCAGCTAGGAATACAAAGCTTACACAAAACAAACCCTTCAGATATACCCTCAAACCTATGCAAATACGAAGATATTCAGGAGTTACACACAAGTACACAGATAATTGCAAATCTCGATACAAATCAACTTGCATACAAATCAACTTGCATACAATTTGATGCATGTACAGACAGTTATACACATCCAAATGTGCACACACCTACATAAATACCAACATGAACACGTACATGTGCAGACATGCATAACACGTGAACTCATAAGAGTGTATGCCCCTCACAAGCAATGTCTGCTTTTTATTTCCATGGGTTAAGGATATGAATACCGGGGGGGGGCAGTCATGAGAAAAATGTTTCTAATACTGAAGACACTAGTGTTTGCCTAAATTTCCATAATGAAAATTGCTTTACTTTCTAGATTAGCAGTATGGGAAACGGATGTCAACAAGAATCATTGGCAAGGAACCCATGAGTTCAGTATCAATGTTTCTACAAGTCATTGCATTCATCAGAAACCTTAAGGTAGAAGAGACATCAACCAGTGCTGCATCATACAGGTACCGAAAATAAGAGTTAGCAAGGACTTTGCTCAGATGTATAGGTTGCAGGGTTTAGAGACTTAAGATCTTATTTGATCCGAAAATTAATGTGCTGAAAACTGTCAACTAAGTAACAATTTCTAGAGTGTTATATTTAAGTGTTGTATGGACAGATCTAGACACAACTGCCTCCTCAGGGGTGATTAAGTACTAATTGTCAAGTTAAAGGACTTGTTCAGACTCAAATCATTTGAAGACCAACCTAATCTAAGAAACTACACACAATGTTCTTAATACCTGACCATCAGTGCTATTTCACCTGTATTCTTGAGAGTGGATACAGGAAAAAGGACTGAAGTGGAAATTATAAATGAAGTTATGGTTGCTCCACATACTATGATTCATAGCTTATGAAAGTCTATGACGACACGGTCAGTTTCTGATTTCCTGTATAAATTGCTTTAGTTCTCTTCAGCTTATTCATTTACTCTTGCAACGCTGACCCTGCTGATGAAACTAAGAAAATTTTACATCCTTTACCTTCAACCATGATGTACATAGCATCCTGCTTCATCTGTTTTGCAATAGGTACAATTTTCAGTTTAAGCATGTACTTTGCACCCTTCATCTTTTACCTTGTTTGTGGTTGAAAAGTCTGGACCATACTTAAAATCAATACATCAGTAAGTATATGTAAAATGTATTGATTTTTCTTCAAGAACAGCCAAAGTTGCGTTACAAAATTCACTGCTTATTAACAGCTCGCCTAGTAAGCGTTCCTTATTTAAGAGGCAGAAAGAGCCTTTCTTTAAGGGATAGCTCTCCTGAAGATGGACTGCTTAGAAGCAGTACCCATTTCTTATGTACACTATTCATGTAACAGAGTTTTAAGCAATTGCAGAGGTGATCCTACTTGCTTTTTGTCTGTTTGCACCAAGTACCTCATGGTGGAGGATGGCATAATGGTCAAGGTGTTTACTTCGCAGGCATAAGGTGCAGGGTTTGATTCTTGCATGGGGTAATTGGCTAGGCTTAAAAGGGCAGCTAGCCTAATACTAATCTATCGTTTAGCATTCTCCAAAGTTGCGTTACAAAATTCACTGCTTATTAACAGCTCGCCTAGTAAGCGTTCCTTATTTAAGAGGCAGAAAGAGCCTTTCTTTAAGGGATAGCTCTCCTGAAGATGGACTGCTTAGAAGCAGTACCCATTTCTTATGGACACTATTCATGTAACAGAGTTTTAAGCAATTGCAGAGGTGATCCTACTTGCTTTTTGTCTGTTTGCACCAAGTACCTCATGGTGGAGGATGGCATAATGGTCAAGGTGTTTACTTCGCAGGCATAAGGTGCAGGGTTTGATTCTTGCATGGGGTAATTGGCTAGGCTTAAAAGAGCAGCTAGCCTAATACTAATCTATCGTTTAGCATTCTCCCTGTTCTCATTGCTGTTCCTGGTAACATGCACACCACTTCCGAGCTCAACCCCAATGTATTGGTTCCCTTTTCAGGCACAAAAGTGTAAGCAACAGGAACACTTAAATTAGTTTTGGTATGTTATCATATAAAAAAAACATGCATTCGTTTTGCTAGGTTATCATAAAAGCTCTCCCCAATTCACTCCATCAAGTGCCTTATAATCACAACGGTTTATTTGAAAGACACTTGGCAAAATGTAAAAACAGCATAGGTGAAGCAATGCTATACAATACACATCCGTAATCCAGATTTACACTGATAAAATTCTTTGTTCTATACAACCATACCAGCAGTGAATTTAATTGACCAAAATAAGACTAGCCAAGGAAAATACTTTGTAGAACTAGGCACATGAGATAGGTACTTTTTTAATTCCACTCCCTACTGATGCAGTAGTCATCACTTTACCTACACTTATCCTATTTCAAGATATTTGCTTTATGCTTATACTAACTTTTCTCAAAGGCACTACATATGTATTAAACTCTGGCTGATCCACATCAAATGCAACACCATAAATTGCCAGTTTCTGATATGTATCAGTGTGTCTTGTAAAGATGTCGACAGTCATTCTACTCCTGAAATTGACTGGCAACCCAATTCATATAGTGATAATGGAGTAGTGCATCCAGATATTTGCTTTTCCATCTAATCAGATTCCATCTTAGTCCAAATTTAATGAGACTTGCCAATAGTCAGCCCCAGTCATGTGAATATTCATCAGTTAAGACCCTTTTATAATTGGTTTTGGGAAGTTCTAAGCTTATCACTACTTCATTTCCTACAAAATAAAGGTAATCGGAAACACAGAATGAGGGCCACAAGACGTCTGTGGGGGCCGGTACAGACCTAGCACTGATATGTTCATTAAGCTTAGTCTGTTTAGTAGAGCTTGAAGGAACTCATCTTTATAACTCAGATTTGTGATGCTCTTTAATACCATCCTGAAGTGCCATGCCTCTTGCCAAATATATGTAAAAATATTTATTTTATATTTAACTCATAACATCTGAGTGATGCCTCCTGGTGTATCTGCTGTTAACTCCTACTGACAGCTCTAGGTGTCGAATATTGCTTGTTCATATTTGCATCAATAATTCCAAAACCATGCTATGTAGAAGATTTTAAGACTTCATCTTAAAGCTTACAGAATGGTAAACTCAACTGCATTAATATCTGACCTCTGTCTAGTGCAGTTAAACTATTTATGATATTAGTTTAGATATCAGTTTCACATTTTTCTAAATATTTCAGCAACCAAGTAACAGGCAGAACTCCTTAGCTTCATATGAAAGCTCTCAGTTAGATGAATAAAATGCTGCTGACAGTGTGCATTTAACTTAAGTGGCTGATGAGTTATTTTAAATTGTTTACAAAATATTAAAAAACATAATCGCTACTGTGTTTACTATGACTTATAAAATTCAGTTTAAGACCTAGAATCTGAATACTACCACTATAAAAATAGTTTGTGCTGAAGGATTTGGCTTTTATATTTCTCTCATAACCCTTATGGGTCCAGAGATGCAAACATTTGCTTGAAATGTAAGGACATAACTTGATTCTGTCAAAAGGCTTAGGGTTCAGCCCACTGGAAGTTACAGTGCAAACTTCCGGAGCACCATTGGAGTGAATGACAACTAGGGTAGAGCACCAGTCTCAATGGACCTTAATTAGATTCATCCCAAGAGCACTGTTAAGCAAATGTAGGCTGAGGGAATCAAACCCGGGGCCAGAGAAAGCAGCTTTTAACAGCCCATAATCTTAAACATCTGTACCAGCTGCTAGTCTAAAATATATTGTCTACAATTTAGAGCAAAAACAACATTTCACTTATTATGCCAATATGAAAACTCCCTGCTTAAATCTTAGGTTTAATTCCTTTTTTATTTTGCAAAGTTATGAGCATTTATAAAAGTATATGCATGCTCCTTCTAAGGATTTGTCCAGCAATTTTGTCATACTCCCAAGAGAAAGTAAAGATGTGTAAAATCTTAGCCTACCAGTAGATGTCCTTGCCTACACTGCTGCAGTATTCTGAACTATATGGGATTACCTCCCACTGATGCCAAACGTCTGGCCAGAATTTTAAAGGTATGCTGAACCTCACCATATGCTCCCTGCATAATTGTAAGGCATAAAAGTGATGTTCAGGCTCACCAAAAACAGAACTGATTGTACCAGGAGCAACAGTAGTCCAAGGACCTCAAGAGGCAACATGTACATCCAGGAAGATAAAGAACTAGGGGGAAGAGGGTGTGAAAACTGCAGCAGTGAAGGCAAGGACATCTGCCATTATGGTAACATTTTACACAACTGTACTATGTCCTTACTTTCACTGCTTCAGTATTCTTAACTATATTGGAGAGTGCCAAAGCTGAAGAGGAAGAGGCAGAAGAACCCCTAAAAAAACATGAAATGAACTAGCAAAACCAGCCCTAGCTCTAGAGATACTATCCAACTTGTAGTGCATGGTAAACATATGCACAGAAGTACACATAACTGCTTCAAGAATAGATTTAGAATCTAAGCCTTTGAAAGAAAGCACCAGAAGCCGCCACAGCTCTAGAAGAATGAGCCTTAATTGAAAAAGGAAGGCTCTTGCTATGAAAAGGCTAACAAAAGGAAATATAGTGTTAGAAATGGAAGAAATATTCTGCTTGGATGCAAGCCCCAAAGATCTAGGATGAAAAGTAACTGATGAGATTTTCTTAAGAGTTTATTTGGATATGACCAAGCCCATACATGTCCAAAGTATACAGCACCCACTCACTGACAGTTTGCAGAGAAGGGAAAAAAGTAGGCAGATTAATAGATTGATCAAGAGCTCATGAACTACCTTTAGTATAAAAGGGTTAGTGGGCAAGGACACTGTCCTCATGAAAAATCAAAAAAGGGCAAGCCATAAGGGCCTACAACTCAGATACCCATCTAGCAGAAGTAAGCAGAAAGAAAACAAGCCTTCCAAGAACAATGTTGCAAGGAAGCTGAAGTAGCAGGCTCCAAGGGAGCCTGAGTCAACTTCTCCAATACAAAATTAAGATCTCAGGGAGGAAGAGCAGGCTTCCTGGGAGGAATAATATTAAGGACACCTTTAATAAATTGTTTCACCCCAAATCTAGTAGCGGAAGGTAGAGAAAAATGCAGACAAGCAGAGATAGCCAATAGGTGGGCCTTAATAGAAGAATATGCCAAACCAGCATTGAGGAATTCACAAAGAGAACCAAAGGAGTATCCACAGTAAGTGGGTCCAGCTTACAAGAGAGACACCAAAAAAACTCTTCCATTTGGATAAGTAGGATTTCCTAGTCATAGGTTTCCTGGCCTCCAGCAGGACTTGTAGCACATCCTCAGGAAAAAAAGTGTCTATGAGGAATCATAATCCTATCACCCACAGTATCAGTTGAAGAGATCCTTGTCTTGAGTGATGAGATCCATCCTGTGAGGTAACTTGTGATGATTGTCCCTAGCTAGATGCAGAAGAGAGAACCAATGCTGTCATGGCCAAAACTGAGTTGACAAGATTTTGGGAGCATCCTGTTGCATTTTGAACAGGACTTTCAGAATGAGAGAAAGGGGAGGGAATGCAGAAAGAAACATCCCCTTTCAAGA
The DNA here is from genome assembly GCF_019279795.1 of Protopterus annectens. NCBI lineage: Eukaryota > Metazoa > Chordata > Ceratodontiformes > Protopteridae > Protopterus > Protopterus annectens. The sequence continues at coordinate 1,168,546,618 of NC_056748.1, read as the reverse complement.
GAATGAGAGGGTGTCCACCTTCAATACCAGAGGACCTGGGACTCTGACACAAAACAGAAGAAGTTGTCTGTTCAGAGGGGAGGCAAAAAGATCCACTTGAGTACCCCATTGGTGAATAATGTCCAGAAACACATCCTTGTAAACATCCATTCATTGGACTGAGTTAAGAACCTGCTCAGTGTCTGCCACAATGTTCTGACTGGAAGGGAAATAAACTGCCTGAAGAGTCACTTGACAGCAAGATCCCATACCAGAAGTGCCAACTAGCAAAGATGATAAAATTTCATGCCTCCCTGCTTGTGCACATAGCACTGTGGTATTGTCTGTGAATACATTGAAAGGTCCGGGAGGAGAGAATTAAAGGCCTGAAGAGCTCTCATCTCTTTGACATTTATGTTCTCCTTCTGCTGACAAGGTCACCACACCCGTTGTACCTTTAGGGAGCCAAAATTCACCTCCCATCCCATGTCCGAGGCATCTTTGAACAATTCCTGAGAGGGGATAGGGGGATAAAAAGGAATCCCTGGATTTAGAGAGAACAGCTGAATCCACCAGCGAAGTTCCTGTATGAGGCAAAGAGGAGGAGGAACTACAAATTCTAGAGGATGAACATGAAGTCACACTCACTTCAGAAACCACTGAAGCTTTATTGTATGAAATTTGACCTCAGTGATCATCGGAACGGTGGATGCCATGACACCCAGAACTATCAAACTCCCTGGTAGTAACAGAAGCCAGAGGAACAGAAGTATGAAAGAAATGAGAGTTAAGGCCTTTGGAGGGGGAAGTGATGCAATGGCACAGCCTAAATCCTGCAACCCAGAAAAGCATGATCCTGAGAAGGAGTCAGAGAAGACTTTTTGAAATTTATAGTGAACCACAGGATCTGAAGAAAAGTATACAGCAAAATTAATAGTTTGCAAAAGGGTCTCTGGAGAGGATGCCTGAAATCAACAGGTCATCCAAGGAAGGAAAGACCTGGATTCCTTAAAGTCTGCATAAGGTAATCACAGGAGTAAGGCATTTGGTGAACACCCTTAGTGCGGTAGAAAAGCCAAAGGGCAAAGGTGAGAAATGAACATGCCAGGAAGCAGAGAAGTGCAAAAAACTTCCTGAAAAGAGGATGGATGAGAATTTGGAGTGATGCATCCTTGAGATCCAGATACACCATATAGGCCCGAAGGAGCAAGAGAGGAAACAGAATCGGAGGGAACAGCATTCGAAAGGAAGGTACCTTTAGAACTGCTTAGATGACAGAGGTCTACAATAGGTCTCCAAGTACTCTCATAAATGGAGGGTGGGATTTTCACACTATGAAGTACCCTTGACAAATGATCAACAAAACCCAAGAATCCTGATAGATCTGCAGCCAAACCAGAAGACAAAGAAGAAAGGTGAAGAGAAAAAGGAAAGCAGCTGGGAAGGGACGGATAGTTGCACAATGCCTGGTTTGCCCAGAAAGGAAAGCTTTGAAGTCCCTAAAAATTAACTAGCCTTAAGCAGGAGTCATCCGTTTGTCACTCTTACCTTTAGGAGGATGGGATTGCCCATGAACAAAGGCAGACTTACTGGTGTAGTTTTTCCTGTGCCTAGATTTCGGAGAAAAATACATGTTTAAGTTCCTGTAAGGCCTTACCCTTATCCTGAAGCAGCAGCATCCACAAGCAAATGTTTTGAATCCAAGGGAGCATCCATCAACTTAGCTTTATCATCATCAGGTAGTGATTGAAGCCTAAGCCAAGAATATTTCCTCATAACTAAACCAAAAACAGCAGCCCTAGAAAGTGCATCTGCTGCATCATAACTACATTTAATAGAATGACAAATGACTGGAGAGGCAGTCCCTAGTAAGGGAAAAACAGAAGTTTTACCCTTATTCTGGAAAATTAGAAATAAGTTGACAGGCCTGAGAAAGAAGAGCCAACACATACCTATACATATGGGCCTAATAATTAATAATCCTAAAAGCTATGGCAGCAGAAGTGTAAACTTTTTTGCCCAGCCAGTCCATAGTTCTGTGGGCCTTGTCAAAAGGCAATAACTTGGACAAAGGAAGCAATTAAGATGGCTTATAAGAGGCTACGGACACTAGAGGTGTCAGCAGCAGGATATTTATATATAAAAACAATCCTCAGGAACTCAAACCTATCAGACTTCTTGGGAGCAGGGGGGAGCAAAATCAGGTATCTGAGAGGTATTGGAGAAAGCATACAGTAAAGCAGCCAAGATAGGAGGAATAGCCTCATGTTTAGGTGAGTCCAATTGCAATAACTCATAGTACCTCTTATGAATATCAGACCAGAGTACAATCCCACTTAAAATCCATCATTGTAGTGTGTGTCCCCAAAAGGAATTTCCTCCAAAGGAGAATCAGGACTAAGATTCCTCCCTCCTCTGACCCATAGTCCAAAGGAGAAGGAATTTGAGTAGAATAAGTTAGGGACTCATCAGCAGAATCCGACTCATCCTCATAAGAATCCTCTTCTCCAGACCTTTTAAGAGGAGTACAGGAACAAGGAAGAGCAGGAACTGAAACCCCATGAGGAGGCGTTACCGACATTCAGGCAGAAAATAACCCAAGTAAAAGCCTGCCACTCACTTTGTGGATCCCTAGAAGCAAAAGAAACAAGTTTATTTTGTTTCTTTAAGGGAATGTCCTGAGAAGGCTCAGATCCAAGACATCAATTGAGAAATGTAGCAAGAACTTCTTCCCCAACTAAAAACTAAGGAACTCCCCTAGGCCACTCAAAGAAAAAAAAAATCAGCAGTGGTTCCCCTCTGAATGTCTGAAACAAATGCCTGCAAAGCCTCTCGGACATGCTGCCAGCCAGATCCACAGCCTCCAACATGGTAGCACCAAACAAACCAGACAACATAGCTGGGCAAGCTTCCAGGTTCGTAACAACCTTGGAAAAAACCTGGCAGAGGCTGGACAACAGAAGATTATGGTCGTACCTTTTTCGCCTTCTTCCCCAACAACTGACCCTCGGGGCAGGAGATTCCTTCCATAGTATCTTTAGAGAGTAGCTTAAGACATTGGTTCTCAAGATACAAGGGACAAACGCCTGACAAATAGAACAAGATGTATGGTCGTGAGAAGCACCCAAGCAAAAAACACATTGTGGCAGTCTCTATGGGACAGCTGTCTCCCACAAAGGCATTTGCCCTTCCTGGATGACATTAACCTCAAGGAACACAAAAAAACAAGAAAACACAAAATCCCTAATGAGGCACTTACCTTGCAAAAACAGCAAACAGGCATAGGAAGTCACTGAAGAATAAAAATGTATTCCACTGGCAGAAAACAGACCCAGGTAAAAGACGGACAGTGTAAAGACACTTTCAGACTGGCGGCAAAGTTATTCTATTTTTAGTAAGTCTGATCATCACCTTTATGCCCTGCATTATGCAGGGAGTATGTATTCAGAAGTGTTTGGAAGACTGGTGGGACATTGCACTTCCCTGGCAAGGAATATCATGTAGTTGATACTGCAGCAGTGAATGTAAGGACATCCAAGATTATCTTTATCGTCTGGGCCAAGTGTCTAACTTGAGATATACAAATGAGTCCTGACCCTTGAATTTTCTTGTCAAAAAGATGACAATATATGCAAGAGGTGCAGACTAGAATGGGCTAGAAAACTTCTCAGAAACTTTATCCATTCAATAAATCAATTACATTGTTCTCAATGCAGATTAGTTGGAGCAAATGAGTCCATATGACCTGCATGCACACCAGATTTCCTAGTAAGAGCATTAGAACTCAATAGATGTACGGAGTAAGCAGAATAAAGTTTGATACTGGCTCCTGCTGCAAGCATGGCTAAACCAGTCTTAGTGAACAGTATTTTTTCCAGTACATTAATGTCCAAGATTTTCGCACCATGAAATAGTGCATGCTTTCTTTGTAGATTCTATTCATGCTATTCTCCACATCACTGAGGGAATCCCCAGGTCCCTCTCTGCTACCCAACTCAAAGACTGCCACCTGTCCTCTACTGCTCTACTGAAACTGAATGGTATTTGTTACCACAGTGTGAAGTCATTACTTTTGTGTACGACTTGTATTGACAGTTTCTAGAAGACAATTGCTATTTGCACTGTTGTACTTGTAAGATATTACTACTCATAGCTAATATCTCGCATCAACTGCCCTTCTGCAGCAGTCATACTGAGTTAATGTTTTTCCTTTTGTTAACCATTTTTTAAATTATATGGTAAGCTACCTCATTCTTATCTACACAAAATGCATCATATACATCAAACATACTTTTTTACTTCACTGGGCCTCATCTGTTTTAGCCACAGCAGTACCTCTCATTCTGAAGGATATTGCTACCACCAAAATTCAATGTAAGCCTACCAGCAGAGTTAAATAAATGGAGAAATTGTACTATGGACCAAATATTCTATCACAATCTTGTCTTATAGCTACTGAAATAACTTTCTGGCCTGGTCCTCATCTAGGATAGATATTTGAACTCTGTAGCTAGGTATTGCAGTTAAACCTGAGGGGGTAATGGAATTAACCACGGAATTCATTCACTGTCTCAGTTTGAACACATACATCATATTTAAGGTTTGCACATTGGGATTATTTTGAGACAGTCTTAAAACTTTATTCATTAGGACTAGTTCGCAAAGATTTGTTTATCATTCTGACTGAAAAAGTCTTGGTGATTTGTGGGAAGAATTGAGAAGCATTTATTTTAAGTAAGCAGTTCTTTGAGAGCTACCTTTGATTGCGACTGCCACAGTTTTATGAATTATTCCCACCCAATGTGACCATTTGGTATATTAATATCAGTGGCACTTGACTGGCCCAACCCCTTTTGAACATTTGACCTTGGAAGCTCCTCCCATTCTCATCTCCTCATATTAGAGACCACTAGAAGTTCAAACTGAAAAGGAACCTCCCCTTAGTTATAACAGGCATTTACAGACGTATTTCTTCCTGCTGCTTAATAGACAATGCAAAATACCTAGATTAACTTTTTTAATCTTAATTTTAAAATCAGAACATCTGGAGCATGACTACTGATTGCTGGTAGCCAATAAACCACTTCTCAGAAATCTTAGGATTAATGTATCCAGTGTACTTCTGGAGAGAGGAGCACAGGGACACAAATTCCTGTCTGGTCACATTGCAGATTATAGTACAACTGGTACTTCTGGTGAACACCATATGCAATCAGGTATACAAATGAGCTTAAATTTTAATTTTGGACTGCTGTGTAGCTTAGCTTTTTTTGTGCTACAAGGACATCTACAAAGAGAAGCAAGTAGCCTATAGACCCATATACTTTGCTGATCAAAGAGTCACCTGCTTCTTAAGAACCAGCCTGGGATTATTGAGAGAGTGATTATGGCCAAATGGACAGTGATTCCCAGAGTACAGATGTAGTCAGAACAGCACTAGTAGTAAAGTACAGTTTTGTACCTATCATAAATGTAGATGTTCGAAGATCCACATTGCTTCAGTCCTTCCACTTGGGTAGTCCGCTGTCCTCGGTCGGCCCGAATATCAAAGTATTAGGCTGACGTCGTCAAGGCGCTTAAGACTGACATCAGGACGTCAGGGTATAAATGCGCATGACCGACGTCATATCCTCAGTCTTTTCTTGCCCCAGATGTCAGAAGACCCTAAAAAAGAAAGGTCAAAACCAAAAGACAGCAAAAAACAACCAAACACCCTTGCACTAATCATATGTACAATATATACAATATCTACAATATTTACAACCCAAACCACACAACCGCCTCTAACTACAGAGGGGAAGGAGGGAGGGTAAATTGGACTGCAGCAATGTGGATCTTCGAACATCTACATTTATGGTAGGTACAAAACTGTACTATGTTCTTCATCTCACATTGCTGCAGTCCTTACACTTGGGTAGATTCCCAAAGCAGAGGGAAGGGAGGATGGCAAACTATAAAGCAGCAGGAGCTGCCAAAATGCCTTGTAAAATTGCAGTGGCAAAACCAGCCCTAGATTTAGAGTAAAGTGGAAGGTGGTAATGCTTAGAGAAAGTATGCACTGAACTCCAAGTAGCTGCCTCCAAAATATCTTTAGTTGCCACCCCCCTTAAAAAAGCTGTAGAAGTGGCAGTAGCCCTAGTGGAATGAGGCCTAATCCCAGCTGGAATCTCCTTACCATGATGGGAATAACAGAAAGCAATACAAAACCCAATCCACTTAGAAATAGTTTGTTTTGACACAGGCTTGCCCTAAGAACCCAAAGCAAATGAAACAAACAACTGCTGAGACTGCCTGAACCCTTTAGTTCTGCTCAAATAATATCGTAACTGCCTGTGTATATCCAAAGTGTGCAAAATCTTTTCCCCTTTATTTTGGGGGTTTGCATAAAAAGTAGGCAAATGAATAGTTTGGTTTAAAGCCACACTAGAAACCACTTTAGGCATAAAGGAAGGATTAGTATGCAAAGATACCCTATCCTTATGGAAAATTAAGAAAGGCTCAACTGCCATAAGGGCCTGTAATTCAGAAACCCTTCTCGCAGAGGTAATGGCCAACAAAAAAGCAGTCTTCCATGATAAATATTTCAACTCGGCAGTAGCTGCAGGCTCAAAAGGTTGTAGAGTGATTTTCTCCAACACAAAATTGAGATCCCAAGCAGGAGTAGGAGCTCTACGTGGGGGTCTTATATTCTTTGCCCCTCTAAGGAATTGCTTAAACAAAGGATGAGAAAACAATTGTGGGTCACAGTCATAGTGAGCAGAAATTGCTGCAGCATGAACCTTAATAGAAGAGAAGGACAACCCTTTGTCCAGTAACTCAGTAAGATATTGAAGAGCCACACTCAAATTAGGCTTAGAAACATCAAATTCCTTTGCTGTACTCCAAAATAAAAATCTCTTCCATTTATCTGCGTACACTTTCCTTGTACTAGGCCTTCTGGCCTCCAAAATAACATTCAAAACTTGCTGTGGCAGCTGAGACCCTCCAGGGTTTAAAACAGAATATGCCAGGCTGTTAGGTGAAGAGAGTGAAGTCTGACATTGAGTAAATGACTGTTCTCCTGAGACAGCAGGTGTGGAATGGAAGGCAAAGGCCATGGAGGCTCCTGCCAGACTTCTCAGTAATGGGTACCAGTGCTGTCGAGGCCAATCTGGAGCTATTAAAATCATCTTTGGCTTGTCCTGTCTGACCTTTAGGAGTACCTTTGGGAGGAGAGGCAGAGGTGGAAAGGCATACACATGAAGATTGCTCCAATTGAAAGAAAGAGCATCCACTTTCCAAGCTGTGGGATGAAACCTTTTTGTGCAAAACTTTGGCAGCTGGTAGTTTAGTGGAGAAGCGAACAGATCTATGTCTGGAGTTCCCCATGACACTGTCAATTTCTGAAATACATGAGGATCCAATTTCCACTCGTGGGGTTCCATAATCCGTCTGCTCAACACATCTGCTAAGGAGTTCTGTGCTCCCGGCAGAAACCTTGCCTGAAGATTTAGCTGTAAACTGAGAGCAGTCTCCCACAAAATCATTGCTTGTCTGCATAGAGGATAAGAATGTGTTCCCCTTGCTTGTTGATGTACCACATGACAGTTGTGTTGTCTGTTAGAATCAACACCTGCCCTGGAAGAAGTAAATCCTTGAAAGCCATTAATGCAAATTGGACTGCTAACATCTCCTTCAAGTTGATATGTAGATGTTGTAGTCTGGCAGGCCACGTGTCTTGTATCCACTTTCCATTTAGATGAGCTCCCCAAGCTTTGTCTGAGGCATCTGTCGTTAGAATCTGACTCGCCTCTGGCCGGGTCACAGAGAGTCCCTTGTTTAGGTGACATTCCTGAGCCCACCACAAAAATTCCTTTTGAATGCAAGGTATTATCTGAATGACAGTGTCCAAATCTTGGCAGTGCTGTGTCCATACATTTTTGAGATACAATTGTAGCTTCCTCATATGCAGTTTGGCATTGGGAAGCACCAGAATACAAGATGCCATGAACCCCAAGGCTTGAAGGACTGTCCTTGCAGTCAGCCTGGACTGATGAGACAATTGATGGAAGTAAAGGGAAAGATTCTTTTGTTTGTCCGGGGTCAAAAAGGCCATCTGGGATGCTGTATTCAGTCTCACACCCAGAAAGCACATGTCCTGAGAGGGTACTAGACTGGACTTTATTTCGTTCACAGAATACCCCAGGCATCTTAGCACTGCTATCACATATTGCAAATGATGAAGAAGTTCGTCCCTTCCTTGAGCCAGAATCAGGCAATCGTCCAAATAAGGATAGATCTGAATTCCTTTTAGCCTGAAGAAAGCTATTACTGGAGCCAGAACCTTCGTGAACACTCTGCAGTAGATAAGCCAAAGGGCAATGCAGAGAACTGATAATGAGAAGTCCCAGCCGGAAACGCAGATACTTCCTGCAACTTAGCCTGATAGGAACATGAAGGTAAGCCTCCTTGAGATCCAGAGTCACCATCCAGTGATCTTTGCCCAGCAGAGGTAAAAGCTGTTGTAACGTCAACATTTTGAACTTGGGAATGTCCAGATAAGTGTTGAGGATAGATAAATCCAAAATTGGTCTCCACGTGTTCCCCTTCTTTGGTACTAGGAACAGGCGAGAATAAAATCCTAGGCCCACTTCTGGCAGAGGGACCGGCTGTATGGCCCCTATTTGAAGCAGCAGAGAAATTTGTTTGTGAGCCTCTATTCTTTGCTGAGGAGGAACGTCTGGCATGCCTTTGAAAGGAGGCAAGGTATGGAAATAAAACTTGTAACCTTGGTGTATGATATCCAATACCCATCTGTCTTGGGTAATTAAACTCCAATTTTCCTTGAAGAGTGCCAACCTTCCTCCCAAAGGTGCTGCCAGACAAGAAGGCTCTGGCAGCTGAAAAGGTAGGTCATTGGGCCTGTTTACGAAAGGACTGGCCCCTGCCCGCACCCGAAGACTGTGCAGGTGAACTCCCTGTTCTAGGTCTGAAAGAACCCTGAGCTCTGCCCCTACCACGTCTAGATCTACCCCTAGACTGTGAATCATAAGAAGGGTACGTCCACCCCTTAGCAGGCCAATTTCCACTAAATTTCGGAGGCTGAACTTGCAAAAAATCTTTAACAGTCTGCATAGACTTAGCCTTGTCTTCCATTTTCTTTAAGACTGCTTCCACAGGTGGACCAAACAACACATCAGACTGTAAAGGAGCATCTAAAATCCTTGTCTTAACATGGTCAGATAAATTCTGATCCCTCAGCCAGGCGTGCCTGCGAAGAACTGACCCAGTGGCAGCCACCCTAGAGGAGGCCTGTACAGCATCAAAACCACATTGTAAAGAGTGCTTACCCACCTGTTCAGAAACATGTACCAAATCTTGTAATTCTTTACACTCAATACCTTCCGCCAGAGCATCAACCTTAGACTTCAATTGAGAAAGAAGATAGTTTTGATATTTCAACATGTGAAACTGGCAATTCAAAGCCCTCATAGCTAAGGTGGAAGAAGTATAGACTTTCTTACCCCATCTATCCAAAGCCCTGGCCTCTTTATCTGGAGGAACCGGATTTTTTACAACAGAGGCCTTGACACCCTTAGGTCCCTGACTAACAGTTTCTGGGTCCGCCCTAGGACTCTTATAAAGATATTTATGAGCTTCAGGCACCCTGTAATACCTGTCCGGTTTAACAGGAGCAGGAGGCAAAGAATCAGGATTAAGTGAAGCCTCTGCAAACACATCTTCCACAACATCCAGAACAGGTGGTATAGCCAAAGGCCTATGCTGGGGTAAAAGCAAAATTCCCTAAGCCTTTTCCTGGAATCAGAGAAGTCCTGACCTTCCCACTTAAAATGTTCCCTCATGGAATGAAGAGTCTCTGAAAAGAAAAATCCTCTGGAGGAGAAGCAGAAGGAGTAGAATCATCCACATCAGAATCAGAATAAGCAGAATACTCCTGCAAGTCTTCAGCCGAAGACTCTGAAACATCCGAAGCCTGCTCAAAACTCCCCAACTCTGGTTCCACCCTAGGCCTCTTATCAGGAGGGGGCAAAGAACCTCTAATCAAAGTAATTAAATCTTCTGCCATTTTAAGCATGTGCTTCTTGGGCACAGATCCTGAAGAACTAGGAGTGACACCAACAGAAGCTAAACCTGGCCTGCCTCTGGGAGAAGCCTTAGAAACAGAAGGAGAGGGCCTAACCACCCTAGGAAGGGAGGGGAGTACAGTAACCTGAGAAGCCCCTTCAGCCTGACCTGCCTCCTGAGAGGCCACATCCTGCAATATTAAAGTCTCCCCCTGGGACTCCAGAGAAGCCTCCGGCGGAACCACCGGTTCCACTGACGCCTCAAGAACCGGCGTCCGGTACGGACGACTCTTCTCGTCTGGGTTTAGCTGCTTTGTCTTTGCGCTTCTTCGAAGAAGCGGGCGTCGGAGCATCCGACGGCATATTATAATTGTACCGCTTCCCGAAGACCAACCTGGCACAATCTAACCTTCGCTTAATAGTGCGCTTATTGAACCTAGCACAAAAGCGACACCCAACAACGTCGTGCTCAGGCCCCAAACAAGGAATACACAAAGTATGATAATCTCTATGCAGTATCTGTTTCCCACAAGAAATACAGTTATTCACTTTTTCTGACATCCGGTAAACCACTGAGGCAAGAAAAAACTAAAATATTCCCCAACGGGGTACTTAGCCAACTTTGACTCGGTCTGAAACTCCGAAATCGAAAAATTTCAGAACGCCGAACGGCACTTGCAACGCTGCTTCTGCATCGGACCATGCGTCAAAAAAGACTGAGGATATGACGTCGGTCATGCGCATTTATACCCTGACGTCCTGATGTCAGTCTTAAGCGCCTTGACGACGTCAGCCTAATACTTTGATATTCGGGCCGACCGAGGACAGCGGACTACCCAAGTGTAAGGACTGCAGCAATGTGAGATGAAGAACATCAGTGGAGTAGCCAAATATGCAAACCACCACTAATTATAAAGATTCTGTCTTCTCACCAAATTCTGATGATTAGCCACCATTTAAACTAACTTCAGTGTAACAACCTAGTTTACACAGAAATCTTTAGGGTTTTCTTTAGATATCTACCTCCAGCCTAAGAGTACTAAAACCAATCCTAGTCCTCCACCCTTTGGCAACATAGCTCAGTCTGTTATCACTGCATCTGTGGTGTCTGTTTGTACAATGTGTTCTAAGGCAGTCCAACAATTGCTTTATGCATTTTACTACTTCTACCAAGAGTACAACCTGCGAGAGCTGTAAATGTTTTGCATGTGTTCACCATTTGAAAGTATCACACCACATCACTACAAATGCACCACCACCAAATGTATAACGAACATCAAAACTGTAGAGAAAAAAATTGCTAAAGCCTCTTAGGACACTAACATCACAGCCTCCATCACCCAATGCAATAAATACTCCTCCTCTCAGACTGCAAATGCACACATCACCCAAGAGGCACCAAAACAATCTAAGCCCATAAGGTCCACCAAGTTGGTTTCTACTCTAGGAAATGCTTTAGTCATGGATGACTGTGTAGTTAGGCATATATATTCCACACTCACTAGAATGGAAAACAGGTTGTATTGTAAAGCTGCTTCTCCAGTGCCCGTATCCATGTCATACCCTAAGGTCCCTTCAGTCTGACTACAACCTAGTGGCGTCCTCTCAGGACACACATGCATGAGTTAGCTGCAGAAAAAACACTGGTCTTGAGTAGAGGAATGCTTTTAATAATGAAGCCAAGATAGAAAGACAACTGGCTTTAACAATTGGCTAAGTAGTTGGTGTAGTTCTAATGGGATCCAGTACATCTCCAGCTGGGATGAGGTGGTTCTTAAGACTTTGTTATGCCAGGGCTGGCTTGCACCTTTCATAACAAAGCATCAGCATACTGGCTAAATCATCCCTACTGACAATTCCTACATAGTGAACTCAAATCTGGACATCATGTTGGACCTACTCAATGCCAGGCATCTAAAATGAAAGATGCCAGAACTTGAAACCCTCCTGCACCTTGAAAACATTCATATCTCTGTAGTGACATGGACTATTTACATGCAACGACAGCACTCCCACTATACAAGGGAGCATCTTCCATCACACCTTCAGGCCTTGGGTAAGTGAGAAGTATCTGTCAAACATCATCCCCTCAACTCAAAATATAGAAGTCCCTAATTTAAAGGACCTGAAGATCCAAACCACTTCTGGGTATGGGGTTGGTACAACTAAGGTTTTACTACACAAATAAAAGGTATAGGGGTTTGATGCTCACCTCTGGTTATTGGCTAGGCTTGTAGTATTCTGTAGAGTTATAGTCTTGTATTTATCTATGAACAGACCCAACTATTAATTACTAGATACAGATAGTCAATGTCACCTTACAGACCAAAGAAATTACCATAAAAGGGTTAAATATCAAACCAAATTCCTTCTTGCTAAGGGATTTCAATCACCCAAACACTGACTCTCACACTTGTACCTCTATAAATGGATATGGTCAGCATTTCCTGGGTCAATACCGAAGCATGGGAGCAAATTGTAAAAGTACCACAAGAGCATATCATTGACCTTGTTCTTAACAGCTATTAAGGAGAGATGCAAAATTCAGATTTCAGATGAGCAAAAAATCTCCAAGAACATGATCGTGGAAAACAAAGGAAATAAACCTGTGTCCCTCACAGCAAAGACAGAGGTCTTATTTTATAGCAAAGTCATGCAGTACAAGTGAAATACATTTTCAGCTGACTAACCAAAGAACACGTTTCTGCAAATTCTTACTGCCAGGACATCCTCATGGTTACTTATTACCCTGACCATACTGAATAATTCTATTTCTGTACAGCTGAGCTAACATGGAAATATTGTATTAGGAAAAGAAACATTCTAAGTCACATGACCCTAGACTCCATTAATTTAATTTAAGATGGATTCCACTCTTATTTTTCCATAGAAAATGTCATTCCTCCACACGCCCCAATCTGATGCTATAGAGTATCATACTCACTATATCCCAGTCACAAAACTGAAAGCTGCGAAAATATACAGATACATTTTTTCTCAACTTTTAATGAAAATCATTAGCAACAAATGCATCCCATCTATTTCCAGTGGTATGCTTTTGACAAGAAATCTTCTTTGGTTTTATCTAAAATCATAAATCCTTCCAGTCAGTCAAGCAGTTTGAACATCCTGCAGTCTTACTCTGATATCAAAGCTACTCATAAAAATAAAATTAGAAATAATGCAAGCATTTCTATTCTGCAGCACAAAAGCCTTCATGACAGTCAGTTTAATGCTGATCTAAGTCCACATTCTTTAAACTTTGAAAGTTTAGACAGCTTTAAACCACAAAATATCTTTTGGTGCCCTCTAAGCAGGAAGTATGCCTGCCCAAAACACGATCACCACCCACGCCCATATTGGAAAAGTCCTTTAAATGAAGCCTGTTCATTGTGATAGTAAATCTATGTTGTCAGTTTTGCTGACTGGATTCATGTTTTTTTGCTTCCACTGGACATTTCAGATTTTTTCTGAAAGTGAGAAGGCATACCCACTTAGGCCCTGAACTTGTCTGATTGAAGACTGCTGGAACAGGGCTCAGTTCTGAGTTTTTTTTTACTAGTTAATTGGGTAATTTGTTCAAATCAGTTTGCTTGTTTTCTATTGTTTTATTTTATATATATATATATATATATATATATATATATATATATATATATAGGCAGGTACTAGGCTATCGGCCCAAGAGCCTACGTAAGCCTAGCCAACAAGGTTCCCTGGCTTACGCCAAACAAGAAAGTTATTTTCCTGTGCCACTGTCGAGCAGACACAGAAGTGATCCCCGGGGTGTATTTCCTATTTCCCAGTATTTCCTATTTCCCATCCACTCATCAAGATTTTTCTTTAAGAGTGCCAATGAAGAACTTTGCTTGACATAGATGGGTAGCCTGTTCCAGAGTATGGGAAGTCTCTGGGACAGGAATCTATCCCCCCAGCATGTCCTGTTTATTGTGGTGATGAGGTTTAGGTCCCTAGATCATGTAGCTCGGAGGGATTGAGATTTCTTTAGGTGTAGCATGTCCAACAGCACTGGGTTTGACATAGCTTTATATGTTAGGCAGAGATCACCTCAGAGTAGGCAATATGCTATGGAGTAAAGCTGGAGCTTTTTGAGGCGGTCAGTGTAGGGCATTTGTTTGAGGCCAGTATTCTTTGTGAGGTCATTCTGTGGCCTTTCCAGCTGCTGCAGATGTCTTGTGAGGTACATTCCAAAAGGGGCATTGTTCTCTAAAATGGCTCTAATGAGTGTCGAGTAGAGGGGAACAATCACCTATTTTTTTCCTGGATGAGAACCCTATTATGATGAGTTGTGCCACGTAGGACTTCCTGACTACTGCGGCGATATGACTATCAAAGTAGAGACTACTGTTCACCTGGGTCCCAAGGTCTCTTATCACACATTTGGTGTTAAGTAGATTGCTGCCTATGTGGTAGTTCATGTGCACAGAGTTTTTACCAAAGGGGATGACACTGCACTTTTTGGCATTGAGCTTGAGGCCATGGCTCTGACACCAGGCATCTGTGTTAGTGAGATCCTTGTGTATGATGTCCACATCATTTGGGGACTTGACTATGGCTCCTAGTTTGCAGTCATCTGCAAACTTCGTTAGCCAGAGGCCTTCTTTGTTAGCCTGTACTTCAGAGAAGTAGATACCAAACAGGAGAGGTCCCAGGACAGAACCCTGTGGTACTCCACTTGTCAATGCTTTGAGGTCAGATTTGGAGTCTGCAACTTTTACAGTGTGGGTTCTGTCAGTGAGCCAGTTGGCAACCCATCTTGTGATGTAGGGATTTATACCTAGTTTAGTGTGTTTAGCTATAATTCCAGAATGGGGGATGGTGTTGAAAGCCTTGGCGAGGTCAAGATAGGCTGTGTGAACCACCTTACCTCCATCTATGGCTTTGGTGACTGCCTCAAAGAAGTCGATCAGGTTTAGGAGGCATGATCTGCCTTTCACAAACCCGAACTGGGTGGGATCCAGAGTTTGGAAGTTACCAATGTCTGTTTGTGAGTTCCATGATGGCCTTGCTGACCAGGCTCAGCAGGTTAATAGGTCAATAGTTCCCGGGATCAGTGGTGGCTCCCACTTTGTGGAGTGGGATAACTGTTGCTGTACGCCATTCAGTGGGCACAAAGCCTGATGCGAGGCTATTATTGAACATGGTGCTTAAGTGGGGAGCCAGTTTGTTCTGAAGTTCATGTAAAACACAGTCTGGGATGTTGCCCAGTCCCATGGATGCTGTGTTTTTGGCTTTAGAGAGTGCAGCTTTTACCTGCGTAGTTGTGATTACACATTCTTCCTGTATAGATATGGGCCCTTTAGGGGGTGGGGGGAGGGGTAAAGTTAGCACTGAACCTATCTGCCAGGATGTTGGCAATATCATTTGATTCTGTAATTTTCATGCCTTTGTGCTGTAACTCAGAGCAGATCTGGGTGTTGCCATCGAGATTCTTGACAGCTATAGAATGCTTTGTGGTTGTCCTTAGAATTGGTGATTTTGTTTTCGTAGCTAGCTTTGGAGGATCTTATAAGGGATCTCAGCTTCTTACTGAGGCTAACCAGGGAGCTCCTCCACTCATGGGATTTTACTCTCTTTTGCAACAGTTTTTTCCTTCTGTTGTACAGTTTGTTTATGGCAGGAGGCCACTAGATTGGCTGCCTTTTTTTTGGAGGATAGTGTCTTGGTTCTGTTTGGGATAGCATGATCCATGCACTCGTGTAAGTGCTTAAAGAGTGCATTTGTGTAGGATTAGCAGTTGTAACTGTATTGTCCATCTGCATGGGTGTCATGAAGTTCACCAATTCTGTCTTAAGAAACATGAAGTTGGCTTTGGAGACATTTTTTACTGTGGTTTCCTTAATGGGGGTGGGGGCGGGATGTGGATATCAAGGGTGATTAGCTTATGGTCGGATCGGACCAACGAGGAGTTGACTTCAGGTGTGGAACACCGGGCACTCATGTTGGTAACGACTAGGTCTAGGATATTGTTGCCCCTGGTGGGGGTGTGGATAAGTTAAACCAGGGCATTGGAGTTTATGAATTCCAGAAAGCATTGAGCTAAGGAGTTGGTACACAAGTAGTTTTCCCAGTTAATGGTGGGGTAGTTGAAGTCGCCCATTATTAGGGTGTTTGGTTGAACGCTAATATTTTCCAGTACATCAAGAAAAGAGGAGTGGGAATCCTGGGGCATGGTGGGGGATCTGTAGCAAACTACAATTTGAAATGCAGTTTTGCCCAGAGTTAGTTGCACTTGGATAACCTCGGATGCATTATGCGGAGCATCTAGCCTGGAGGTGTGGATATCCTTAATGAATATGGACACACCTCCACCTTTGGTGTTTCAGTCCAGGTTACATGGCTGAAAAGTGTGGTATGAGTTATAGTCTGTTAAATGCAGGGGTACTCTCTGGAGCCTTGAACCAGGTCTCAGTCATTGCACAAATTTCGATGTTCTCCATTTTAAGGAGTGCCTCGAGTGGGTGCATTTTGAGATTTAGACTTCTAGCATTGAGTAGCATTACCCTCAGTTTTTGCTCGCCTGTTCCTGTTACAGTGGTGAATTTGTTATTTGAACCTTGCCTAAAAAAGGCACTATAGGGACAGTACGAGCCTTAGCCAGTATCTGGAATCCCAGGGGTGACAGGTGCAGGCCATCTGTGGTAAAGCATCGTGGTCTGTTGACCATGTCATCCCAAGCAGACAGATACTGGATCCCCTTAGAATGACACCAGAAGTTTAGCCAATTGTTGAAGTCAATCATTTTGTCCTTTTATATATATATATACATATATATATATATATATATATAAAAGAAATATTTTATATATATATATATATATATATATATATATATATATATAAAAGAATTTGCACCATCTGCTTTTACTGTATTTGTGTTTCTTCCTACTTTACCTTATTTTTCTTTTGCCTCTTCTTAAAAGTACTCAATTGTGTTTATTCTGCTGCATTTATTACTGCTTGGTAATAGCCTGATTAAATTGCAGCTGTTATTCTAAGTCTTTTGGTTATTGCACTTGGGCTTCAGACCAGTTGTTTTACATTAAGGTTTGTGGTCTGCACTCTTTGGGAGGAGAGGCTAGATTCTACCCTTCTGAGCAGAGAATTTAGATTCTACCCTTCTGAGCAGATAATTTCAGGTTAAAGGCTTACTGTGCCTGCTCATTTGAACTGTTTTTTTCTGATATTGGTGCACCTTGTCTGCTGTAGCATAGACTTAATTCAGGCCTGCTGAATCTAGCTTTGTTTGTATAACTTGAGCACTAACCCAGGCCATCTTTTTTGGAGAAGGTTCCCCTGCACCCTCGTGGCAGGAGTGTGTGGTTAGAACTTGTCAGATTGAAGACTGCTAGAACAGGGCTCAGTTTTGAGTTTTTTTACTTGTTAATTGGGTAATTTGTTTAAATCAATTTGCTCGTTTTTTTATATAAAAATTGCACTTTATTCATCTGCTTTTACTGTAATTGTGTTTCTTCCCACTTTATTACCTTATTTTTCTTGTGCTTTTTCTTAAAAATACTCAATTGTATTATTCTGCTGCAGTTATTACTGCTTGGTTGTAGTCTGATTAAATTGTAACTGTTATTCTAAGCCTTTTGGTTTAAGCACTTGGGCTTCAAACCAGTTTTACATTAAGGTTTGTGGTCTGCACTGTTGTGGCAGGACAGGTAGCTTACATCCTTCTAAGCTGGGAATTGCTGATTGAAGGCTCAGTGTCTTATTCTAAAAACGCATTAGTTCTGGTTTAAGCACTTTGGCTTCATGCCAGTTATTTTACATTAAGAAGGTTTGTAGTCTGCACTCTTGTGGGAAGAGAGGCTAGATTCTGCCCTTCTGAGCTGGGAATTTCTGGTTAAAGGCTTATTGTGCCCGCTTATTTGATCTGTTTCTTTCTGAAATTTGTGTGCCTTGTTTGCTGTAGCCCAGAAGTTAGTAGTTTATTGGCCATTTTGGGCTAATTTGTATCTCTTTCATTTCGCTGCTATAAAAAACTGCATTTGCGCGCCGGGCAGTGCCGGTTAGCCAGGGTTAAACTAGTCCCAGCTCCATGAAGTCTGCTCTTCAATTTTCCCTTGGAACTAGACAAACTTTCAACTTAAGCACTCAAGCCATTCATTTCACAGCCCAGCACTTGTTCAAAACTCATAGCAAGTACTAATGTACCCTAGCACTAGACCCCCTATACTGTCCAGAAGGACAAGGCTCTATTCATGCCTACCATCTAAATCAGTAAAACAGCTCACTTTACCTATTCAGGCATGTCCAAAGGGCAGTTTCATGTGTATTCTCCAGTCCAACTGGTGACTCTGGGCATTTTGAGGCAATGTTACAACTGCCGCATGTACACAGACAACCCTCTCCTCCTACAACCAAACACTAATATATCCAAGAGATGCAATTATACAGCCAAACTGGAGGCAAATCTCTCTCAACCCAAGACTGGAACTGACAGTCAAGAGGAGAAGGAAAATACTTGCAACACACCACCAGTCTCACATAGACCTACTAAACCAACAGCGGCAAATAACACACAAATACACAAAAACATACTTGGAGGCTCTAAATAAAAATCTGCAAAAGCAGCAGAGACCTCCAAAGCAGACACCCAAGCAACCCCTCCACACCCTATCACAAACCATGAAACACATACTTCACATAATCAGTGTGCCATGCAATCACAGTCCTTAAGGCAAAATAACATACTCAACACACTAGTAATAGGTGACTCTATAGTCAGGCACACTGATGTCCCACTAACTAGGCTAGACAAGGAGAAGGTTATAGTTAGCTGATGTCGGGCACCAGGATCTACCACATAACTCAAGCACTCAGGTCACTCCAGAAGAAGTACAAATACGACTCTGTCATTGTCCATGTTGGTGTGAATGACCCGAGACATACATCCTTGGACTACATAAGAGACATGGAAGAGCTCTCTGATCACGTAGCCCAAGCCGGTATGACTCTGACCCAGAGTAGCATCCTGCCCTGACCAAGAATGATGCCACAGTATAAAGAAAAAATGGTCAATTTCAACAATTGGCTAAGTTTCTGGTGTCATTCAAAGGGGATTCAGTATCTGTCCACGTGGGATGACATGCTTGATAAGCCACGTTGCTTCGCAAGAGATGGCTTGCACCTGTCACCCTTAGGCTTTTGAAAACTGGCCAAGGCTTTTGCCTCCCCCATAGTGCCTTTTTTAGACAAGGCTCAAAAGACAAACCCACCACCGTAAATAGCACAAGTAACCAAAAACTGAGGGTAATGCTACTCAACGCAGAAGTCAAAACCTCAAAATGTATGCAGTCGAGGCACTCCTCAGTATAGAGAACATAGATATCTGTGCAGTAACAGAAACCTGGTTTAATACTCCAGAGAGCACCCCAGCACTACCAGGCTATAACTCATACCATACTTTTCAGTCACAGAACCTGGACTGAAACACAAAAGGTGGGGGTGTATCCATATTCAAGGATATCCACACCTTAAGGTTAGTGGCACAGCATAATGCCTCAGAGATCATCAGTGTACAACTAACAATGGGCAAAACTGCAATTCAAATTGTAGCTTGCTAAAGATCACCCACCATGACCCAGGACCCCCAGTCCGCATTTCTGGAGACACTGGAAAATATGAAGGTCCTACCAAATGCCCTAATACTGGGTGATTTCAATTATCCAAACATTAACTGGAAGAACTACTCCCTTGCCCAACACTTCATAGAATTTATAAACTTGAATGCCCTGGATCAACTGGTCAACACCCCCACCAGATGTGACAACATATTGGACCTGGTCATCACCAGCATGGGCGACCGGTGTTATACACCAGAGGTCAAACCCTCGCTGGTTAGATCAGACCATAGGACTAATCACTCTGGATATCCACATTCTGCCCCCACCCCCAATCAAGGAAACCACAGTGAAAAACTTTTCAAAAGCAAACTTCACGTTACTTAAGACTGAGATGGAAAGGTTCACAGCCCCCATGCTAAAGGACAACACTGTCCAAGATGAATCCCTTACAAAGGTACTCTATGAGCACTTGCAAGAATGCATGGATCGTGCTATCCCAAGCAAAACCAAGACTCACTCCTCCAAAAAAAGTAAACCAGTCTGGTGGACCCCTGCCATAAACGAGCTATACAATAGGAGGAAACTAGTGCAGAAAAGAGTAAAATCCCCAGAAGGAAAGACGTCCCTGGATCAGTATCAGCAAGAAACTACGATCCCTCAAAATCATCCAAGGCTAGTTTCGAAAGAAAAATTACCAAGGACTCCAAAGTTAACCACAAAGCATTCTTTAGCTATGTCAAAAAGCAAAATGGAAACTCTCAGATCTGCTCCGAGTTAGTGCAGAATGGCACAAAATACACTGAACAGACTGATATTGCCAACATTCTGGCAGACAGGTTTAGTGCAAACGTCACCCCCCTCTCACCCCCTAAAGGGCCCATAACCATACGAGAAGAATGTAGTGACCCGGCAATCACTGACACACAGGTTAAAACAGCCCTATCCAAAGCCAAAAATACAGCTTCAAATGGACCAGACGGTGTCCCAGGCTGTGTCTTACACAAGCTCCAAAATGAACTAACCCCTCACCTAAACACACTGTTCAAACTCAGCCTCTCTACAGGCTACGTACCCATAGAGTGGTGCACAGCAACAGTTATCCCACTCCACAAAGGTGGAGCCAGAACAGACCCCAGGAACTATCGCCCTATAAGCTTGACTAGCCTGGTCTGCAAGGCTATGGAGCGCATCATGGAAACATTGGGAACCTTCAAACATTGGACCCTTCCCAGTTTAGCTTTGTTAAGGGCAGATCATGCCTCCTAAACCTGGTGGACTTCTTTGAGACAGTTACCAAGGCTTTAGAAAAAGGAAAGGAGGTCCGCAAAGCCTGCCTGGATCTCGCAAAGGTTTTTGACACCATTCCCCATTCTGGTATTATAGAAAAGCTTACCAGCCTGAACATAAACCCCTACATCATGAGATGGGTTGCCAATTGGCTCAAGGATAGAAACTACATGGTGTGAGTTGCAGACTCTAAGTCTGAATCTAAACCAGTTACAAGTGGCATCCCCCAGGGCTCAGTCCTGGGACCTCTCCTGTTTTGTATATACTTCTCAGAGGTACAGGCAAGCACAGGAGGACTATGACTGACCAAGTTTGCAGACTACTGCAAACTGGGGGCCATAACTGACTCTCCAGCTGATACAGACATCCTCCAGAAGGGCCTCACTGAGATGGATACCTGGTGTCAAAATCATGGCCTCAAGCTAAATGCCAAAAAGTGCATAGTCATCCCATTTGGAAAAAACAAAGTACCAGCAAACTACCACATGCGTGGTAGTCCCCTAAATACAGAAAATGTAATAAGGGATATGGGGACTCAAGTAGATAGTACTCTCCTTTGATAATCATATTGCCAAGGTGGTTAGAAAATCCTTCTGAGTAGCCTACCTAATCACAAAAGGGTTTGCATCTAGAACGAGAGGTTATTGTGCCCCTCTACTCATCAGACCCATCATAGAGTACAATACCCCATTTGGGATGTACCTTAAAAGACAACTGCAACAGCTGGAAAGACCACAGAAGTACCTCACCAAGAGGTTTACTGGCCTCAAACATATGTCCTATGCAGCCCGACTGAAGAAACTCCAGCTGTACTTGGTTGCATACCGCTTACTCAGAGGTAATCTCTGCCTGACATACAAGGCCATGTCCAACCCAGAATTGATGGACATGCTCCACCTAAAAAAAAAAAAAAAAAAAAAAAAAACAAATCCCCGAGCACCACATGGTCTAGGGATCTAAACCTCACCACAATGATAAATAGGACGTGCTGGAGGGATAGATTCCTGTCCCGGAGACACCCTATTCTTTGGAACAGGATTCCAATCTACATTAGGCAGAGCCCCTCACAAACACTCATGAGAAACCCTGATGAGTAGATGGGATACAGAAAATTTACCCCATGGATCACTGCAGTAGCTCTGCTGGACAGAGGCACAGGGAACTAATGGCTCTGCTGGACCGAGGCACGAGGAATTAATCTAAGGGGGTGGCGAAAGCAAACACATTCTGGTTAGGCTTATAGATGCCCTCGGGCAGATAGCCTAGTACTTACCTATGAACCTATGTATGATGAATACTTAGATATACATATCCAATGTAACAACCCCCCCCCCATATCTTTTGGAAGCCACCACTAAACATTGCTGCCACAAATGAAGTACATTTCATTACACAGTCCAATAGAGGAGGTGGCCAAGAAAAAAAAAAATAAGTTCATTACTGTCATGTCTGCTTTTTCTTAGGGGTACTGCTGCAGACAGTCCAACAATACCATCAGTAGAGAGCTTGAGTGAGGGATGTCCATTTCCCTTACTGATAGAAGTTACTGCAGGTTGGCACTAAAGGTTTGAAGACAGTATAGTTCAAGTTCACTTTGCAGCAGGTTTTTGTAACAAGTGTCCAACTGGTTTGTACCATCAGGATACATTCCTTGCTGCTGGATAAAACATTTTTAGTGACCGAGTTGGATTAAAGGAAGTCTGTTCTTGTCTTCACTGTGATTGGTATCTGCAGTCATTTCACAAGATTCTGAGCATTCCTAATGCATTACATGGGAAGGCTGTTTTGGTTACAACTGATTCATGAGTAGAAGGAATGGCAGAACACACTGAACAGTTTGAAAGTTTTGGCATTAGGCATGCCAGTGTGTTGCACTTATCCCGTTGGAAAAAAATACAATATTTGCGATGTTCAGGAAGTAAAAACTGCTACAGCAAGACAACACTAAAAAGTGGCAGCAGGGTTGAAATGGAAATAATTGCAGCAGCTGTTTAAGAAATTTAAGGCTGGGGTGCCTTATTCTGGCTTGATGACTTTTGATAACTAAAGCATTCTGACCTTGTGCATATAAATGATGTATATAAAGTCAGGTCCATCTGGGTCACTGGGTAATGACATCACAAGTGGCATCAGGTCACACGATCCTGTCATCCAGTAGTAGTAAGTTGGGTCTAGTTTGTGTGGAAACATCAGTGTTGATTCATAGGTTGGTACTAGGCTATCTGCACTAGGACCTATACAAGCCTAGCTATAACAATTCCCTGGTTATTTCTTCCCACAGTACTGATTGTGGGCATAGCTGAACTGATATATACCTAATCACTCAGCTTGATGTCATTGCAGGAAGAGGGGTAGGTGGGCCAGGCTGCTTTTCTGCTGGTACTATTTGGGAACATATTTACTACGGAACAAAAAAATTGTTTACAATATTGAAAAGTGGCTTCATTTATACTTTGCATCTCCAGTTATAAGGCAGTGATGTACCTGACAACCTTCACACGGCATCTCATAAGAATTTTATGATCAGAATATTTTCTGGAAGTGCTAATAGCACCACAAATGCTAAATAACACTAACATGTAACTTGCCATTTCAGGTCTGAATTCTGTATAAACCATGCGCTGGATGACTTCAGAATCATAAGGGGCATATCATTTAGTGGCAACATAGCACAAAAGACAATTTCTTTTACTCACAAAGGGAGGGAAAATGATGCATCCAAACCAATTATGACATACAGGAATGTGGTACTACTAGCTTTTTATCCAGATGGCATCCTAATGAATGGCAGCAACTATGATGTAGCAACCTTACCCTTAAAGAGTCTTCGGACTGTTCTGGAAAAGACAACATGACTTGTAATGATGCAGGAATATTTGCAATAAAGCCTGGACAAAGGCAAGTACAACATGTTTAGCCACCATACACGTAAGGGAATTTCCCTTTGAAATGTAAGAGACATCAGTCTTGTGGGTGGACACATTTAAACACAGCTGTGCATCTAACAATTCAACGACAAAAAACAGACTTATGACAGATCCTGATATCAGATACCCTCTCTCACTCTAGCGCCCTAAACTCAGGAGCTAACCCATACACAGCACAAGTCTGAAAATATTAAAATATTAAGTTATCTTTTGCCAGTTTGCAAGCTTCGGTGATAGCCATCAGTTCTACAATTTGAGCAGACGTTTCCATTCAATTGTCCTGTAAGAAGCTTATGAACTACAGTGGCAATAGAAAATGTTGCTAGGAGTGTACTGTCTTCTCTGCAAATACATTATCAATCTACGAACAGGATGAGGAGTGTTCGCTTGTCAGGTTACAGCCAAGAGGAAGCACATGGTCAGTCATAAGGCATGTTCTCACACCCTGTTAGAATTAAGACCATCATTCAAAGGTGGATACTGAATATTTTTCAGTGAGGGGTTATTTAATAGTGACAGTTTGTACTTAAAGTTAAGATGCTGAAAAGAACAGTCTCTTGTACATTTTTAATATGGCTTCCACGGAATGTAGACCTGCAACAAATGATTCATGTCAAAGTGAATACGTCACATCTACTATTCTGGCAGCAGCTGCCACCACCCTAATGCACTATGGGGTAGCTGCGGATACAATTGCTAAAATATGCAACACATCTAAAATTATTATTTCTTGGTTGTGTTAAACCTAATGCTACTGTGTTATGTTTTCAACAAAAGAAAAATCTTTTGAATAATTGGGTAAACCAATGGCAGGCAAGTCAAAGAAGGTTATGAATCAATGCTTTTATTCTTTTTCCAAGTTAGTGTTTCTATAATGTCTAAAGTGTTCCAAAAGTGGCTTTACTAATTCTGCCAAATTAGAAATCCATTGTCTGCAATAACCTAAGGAAAGCACGGAGCCAATTCAAGGCTACGGGGTATTGTCCAAACTGAATAACAGAACTACAAGGAAGAATATGATGTACATGCTCCTGCAGAAATACGTTCTAAGTATTCAACATCAGTGATTCTGTTTATTACTCTGTAGTTAGCCTGGAAAAATATTGCATTTTGCTATTTACAGAGTCAGAGGTCAGGAACAAGTCACATGCATGTTGCACTAGTGCATATCAAATGGAGAAAGTGTTTTTCGAGAACAAGGTTGGAGATCTGACAGCCTTGTGACAGTCTATTAGAATTATATGGTTGTCCTTTGTAAGTAAAAGCAAATGGTTACAGATTTTAAGGGTCAATTGAGATAGAGAAACAGCAGAAGAAATGTCAATGACAAAGTACTAGCATTAAATGGTTCTACAGGGAAGGAAAGAATTATTGAATTTACAGCTCAAAATCTTGAAC